>NC_059281.1:5946869-5969369 GCF_017591435.1 Portunus trituberculatus
TAATTCCTGAGGTAGAGAGAGAGAGAGAGAGAGAGAGAGAGAGAGAGAGAGAGAGAGAGAGAGAGAGAGAGAGAGAATAAGCATAGAAAGCAGAACAGGTTGTTTACGCAAGTAAAGTACGATGACTCGAGGAAATTTTGTTCGGAGAGAGAGAGAGAGAGAGAGAGAGAGAGAGAGAGAGAGAGAGAGAGAGAGAGAGAGAGAGAGAGAGAGAGAGAGAGAGAGAGGTGGAGAAGGAAGAAAACGTACAGTGCTGTAAGGAAAACAGTCATTATATAGGGAACACTTGAACATATAAAAAAAAATTTCTGGTGTAAACAATAAAATAAAAAGAAGAAAAAATAGAGGAAAATAAATAAATAAATAAATACATAAGATGCTTGAAGCTGAAATTTATCATATAGTGCTATAAATGTTTTGAACTCATCCATATATTCGTTTATAAAGATAAGTATACTAAACTCTTTATTTTTTCTTTTCGTGAATTTGTCTTGCCTTTGCTATTCCCTCCTTTAGAAAAAAAAAAATATATATATATGAATTAAATCAAAAGTGAAATGAACTAACTAATATATTTTCCGTAATTTTCTTAGAGCTTCTAACATAATTTATTAAGTGTAACTTTCAACCATTTCATCACAAGTTCAACCGTGCTTTTTTTTCCTTCGTTTGTAAAGTGTCTCTCAAAATCCGAGGAGAGACACATTTTCTCATCTTGCTGTTCTGTAACTACACTGGAGCGGAGCCATTCTTCTTCCGCTACATGAAGGGTGACTTAACTGTACTGAAACCCATACAGTTCTTATCATGGCATAGAATATTGAAACAGTTGGAAGAAGGGCAGTTCAGAGAGAGAGAGAGAGAGAGAGAGAGCTGTGGTGGTGGTGGTGGTGGTGGTGGTGGTGGTGGTGGTTGGGGCAGAGATAAGTTTATTGCCTTTCTCTTCTTTCTCGTTATTTGAAATTATTTTCTTATTTACATTTCTCTTTTAATGTTTTTTTTTTTATATTATCTTATCAATCATTTTTTTATAGTTATTGCTTGTGTCACTTTCTCTGTTGCCTGCTGCTGCTGGTGGTGGTGGTGGTGGTGGTGGTGCTGCTGCTACTGCTTCTGCTGCTGCTACTTATGTTGTTGTTGTTGTTGTTGTTGTTGACATTGTAGTCGTGTTCGTCGTCGTCGTTGCTTTTTGTTTACGCCAACCATTTTTCACCTTTCTTGTCTATTTTTTTACTCTCTCTCTCTCTCTCTCTCTCTCTCTCTCTCTCTCTCTCTCTCTCTCTCTCTCTCTCTCTCTCTCTCTCTCTCTCTCTCTCTCTCTCTCTCTCTCTCTCTCTCTCTCTCTCAACCATATAATTTTCACCGACCGGCCTGAGTGAATAGTGTGGGAGTGTTGAGCAAATGAAGGGAGTGTTGAGTAAGGTAAAGGTTAGAGGGAGGTGGGTGTGGTGAAGGTCATACGCTGTGTACTCGCTGTCACTGGTGCTTGCGTAGGAGATAGGAAAAGACAAGACATAGTAACAGTAAGGAGAGGAGAGGAAATGAAGACTTGAATAGATGATCGAATGTAAGAATGAGGAATACAGAGAAATATAGTAGAAGGAGAAAAGAAATAAAAAAAAAGACATGTAACAGTAAGGAGAGGAGAGGAAATGAAGACTTGATTGAATAGATGATCGAATGTAAGGATGAGGAATACAGATAAAAAGATTATAAGGAATTCAAAAGAAGCATAGACAGCAACAGCCTTCTTACCTGCCATCACGAGGCTGTCTGTGTGACTGCCTAGGATACATCTGCAAATACTAGTATGTGGAGGTAGAGAAATAGCAAAGTTGAGGAAGGAACTGTATGCAACATGGAGAAACTGTCATGGAGTGTGATGGGAAAGGTTGAAGGAAAAATGTGGTTACTTAATCAAATAACACTTGCTGAAATAAAAAAAAAAGAACTTTCGGAGCAGACAAGTGCAGTTATTGAAGGATTGATTAAAATTGTTTATCTAGTCTATACTATTTGTTACTTGTGCCGTGAGATAGTTCTGTAAGTTAACGATTGTATTAAAGAAGACAAGGAGGAGAACGAAAAAGAAGTCGTCATTATCATCATCAGTTACATGTGTGTTTTTTTGTCTTTACTTAATGCGGACCAAACCGGTTCGTTCTCTGCGTTCTCGTCCCAGTAAAAGCAAAGTAAAGACAGTCTGGCGGCGGTCGAAGCTGTTAATGTCTTTTGCAATGAACCAGTTGTTGCCTCGAAGTGGGGGCGGTCAGCTTGCGCGAAAATAACAGAGACGCACACTTGGGGGGAGAAAAAAATATATGCTAAGTGGCTACAAGACTGCGTGAATGTGCGATGTAAGAAGCAGTTAGGGTGTGAAGTAACAGTAGTGTTTGATTACTTGCTGTGTGTGTGTGTGTGTGTGTGTGAGAGAGAGAGAGAGAGAGAGAGAGAGAGAATGTGTGTGTGTGTGTGTGTGTGTGTGTGTGTGTGTGTGTGTGTGTGTGTGTGTGTGTTTCGAGTTTTTCGTATTAATTTTTACTTGATTTTATTATACATTGTTTTGATTGTCTCTTCTCTCTTTTGTTTGAGATTTATTATTATTATTATTATTATTATTATTATTATTATTATTATTATTATTATTATTATTATTATTATTATTGTTATTATTATTTTGTGTGAGTATTTACTATTAGCTTGTGTTACAGTGTTTTTTTTTCTTTTTTAGTTTTCTATTTAACGTTTATGTATTTTCTCTATTCTTTCCTACTTGAGAATTATTTTACTGTAAGTCCCCCGCTGAAAATGGCTTTAAAACACCGCAAATGTACATCATACCCGTATGAAGCAGCCTGGGCAGCTTGCCTGGGGATGAAGAATAACTTGTGTCAATATTTTAGTGAAAGCTTTCTGTCAATACACCAGACAAAGCTTTCCCTTCACCTTTTGGCTACTAATAAGAGCATACCACTCGTCACTTCCCCTCAGTAAAGAAGAATACCTTTTTAACACTAAAGATATTACACTAATCGGTCTTTCAATCACTAACTGTGCCTTTGAAAACTGTTCATATACTCTACATTACAATTTACCACTACGTCTTGTCTCTCCATTGAAATAGAAATACAAAAAGAATCCATAGTTTGTTTTTCCTCCTGTGTTTTTAATTGTTCTTTACGACGCGGTGACATTTTTCTAGGGGTTTTATGCGTCCAGCCTCTGCAAATCAAGTGGATGTGTTTGTTGTGTTTGTCTATAGCCGTTCTCTTTTATTGAAGGCAGGAGTGAAAGGAGAGTTAAGTGTAGAGTCAAACTAATTAAGAGGTGATGGTGTGTGTGGAGAACATTTTGTAGCTGCTAATGGTTATGTTGAATGGAATTGAAGTTGTTGTTGTTGTTGTTGTTGTTGTTGTTGTTGTTGTTGTTGTTGTTGTTGTTAGGTGTTTTTCTTTCTTCTTTCTTCCTCTCTTTGCTGCTGCTGCTATTACTACTACTACTACTACTACTACTACTACTACTACTACTACTACTACTACTACTACTACTACTACTACTACTACTACCACCACTTTTACTACAACCACTACTACTCTTACTACTACTTTTACTACTACTCTTACTTCTACTACTACTACTACTACTACTACTACTACTACTACTACTACTACTACTACTACTACTACTACTACTACTATGACCACCACAAACGTATTTTTATTGCACGGTCATTGGCGTCCTTGTCTTGTCTCCCCTCTCGTTCCTTCCTCCTTTCCCTCACTTCCCTCCCTCCCTCCCTCCCTGCACTCCTCCCTCCTCCCTCCTCCCTCCTCCCTCCCCTCCTCTCTCCCCTGCCTCCCTTTTCTCTTTGCATCATATACTACTAACAAACAAACACTCGTTACGAACAATTACAGCGAGTGACCTTTAAGAGATAGATAGATATATAGATTGAGAGAGAGAGAGAGAGAGAGAGAGAGAGAGAGAGAGAGAGAGAGAGAGAGAGAGAGAGAGAGAGAGAGAGAGAGAGAGAGAGAGATTGAATAAGAGTAACAACACCAGGCTGGTCTTCTGTTACCTGGTCATTATCATCACCATCACCATCATCATCACCATCAGTAGCGTCATCTTCACACCCACAAACAAACGCTCTCTCCCTTTCTCCTGCATTGACCATCTGCTACTTCTATTCAGCTTGATCAATACTGGGCGGGGCGACGGGACTGACTGTAAGTGACATTCTAAGACGCATTAGAAACAAACATACTATTAGAAAGGTTTCGTATACTTATGAAACCCACAAGCCTCTTATAAAAAACATTCAAAGCCACTTTTTATTTTTTTTATGAATGCTATTATAATTTTCTCAAAATTTTCCTTAAAATCCCTTTTAATAGAATCTTAGAATCACCTAAGAATTGTCTCTTATGATCACCACCTAACCTTTTATTTATATATTTTCTAAAATAATTAATTTACAATCTTCTTAAAACTTCCTTAAAAACAGTTTAAAATCTTTCTTTAATATAACCTTAGAATCTTCTTACAATTGTCTTGAAATTATCTTTTAGGATCACCACCTAACCTTTGAACTCAATTAGGAGTCTGCTGAGATCCGTCTTTAGAACCTCCCTCAGAAATAATCCTCTCTCAGTGTGTCACTTTTTTATATAGTTTAGTTTCCACTCACTTAAGTTTCAGAGTCTCAGTTACCAGCACGACCTTCCTTTACCTCAAGACATTTGATGACACCGTGCAGGGACCGTGCGATAAATAGAGCCAATCACCTTGAAGTTCCCTTTATGTTATGGAACAGTGATGAGAAGTGATGAGATAGATACAACAATGACAAATAACCGTAGAAGCACATAACCACTTTAAATTGATCTTTTCCTTATACCTCTTCACTTTCTTGAATGGCTGTGAATACCTTTGGTGAATACGAAACTAGACTGCACTGGTGTAATTCACTCTTACGTGGGTGGCCACTATCTTTATATGACCACTTCAACTTCACTGCGATTTGGCACATCTTTCCTTAATCATCACTTTGAGATGTTTTTTTTTTTTTTATTCTGCAACTACCTCCAAAGATCGTACTGGTTGAAAATTGCAAAAATCTGTTCTTGTTTTAAATCTCTTTTTATGTAGATGTTTAAAATGTGTCCTTATATCGTTTTTGCTGGTGTTAATTGTGATATATAGCGGTGAAGGCTAGAAAATGCTAAAAATATATACCTTTTATCTCCTTTCATGTAGATGGTTAGAAAGTGTCATTATATTACTTTTGGTGTGTAAATTGTGTTATATTGCAGTGATGGCGTAGCAATACAATTTTATAATTTCCTACAAGCTTTCTTCAATGTCACTATTACTCTTAATAAATCTAAAATTAAATCCTGTAGGTGTAACGTTGCAAATAATCCTCTAATGTAATCCTATAACAGTACATTAACAATAGATACTCTTGGTTATCATTAGAATCTCCTACACGCTTCCTTATATGTCATGTTATCGTTATTGTTTATCTTTTGTATTGCTTACCTCTCTTTGGGGAGTCGCTGTTTAATAGAACTTCACTCACAGCATACCAACATTAAATCCTCTTCCCAATCTTTACAACTTTCATCAGTAAAAGTTTCAGGAACTCTAATAAGAAAACACTATATTATCAATTCCTATGTGAAAATAAAATCAGAAAATGGACAGAGAGAGAGAGAGAGAGAGAGAGAGAGAGAGAGAGAGAGAGAGAGAGAGAGAGAGAGAGAGAGAGAGAGAGAGTATATCGAAGAGTGAATTGGAGTAAATATTGTGTAAGTAAAGGTAGCAAGGTGTGGAAAGGCAAAAGGTGTGGTCTTGCCAGAGAGGAGAGGAGGAGAGAGAGAGAGAGAGAGAGAGAGAGAGAGAGAGAGAGAGAGAGAGAGAGAGAGAGAGAGAGAGAAGGCAAATGTGTGTGTAAATAGAAGTTTTAATCACGTAAGATGTAGCAAGGTAATGGGTGGACCAGAGGGATTACCGCTTAGACAGGTGGAGTGGGGATGAGAGGCGGGGAGTGGGGAGGAGGGCGGAGTGTTTGTCAACTTTCCTACAGTAGTCATGTGGGCGTGTTTGGGGTGTGGGGAGGGCGGTGAGGTATTTAAGGAGGCATGTTTGAATGATGCAGCACACACTCCACAGTACCTTCCACCTGAGCTATACACCTGAGCCTCACCTGAGCTTATTACCTCAGCCAGCCATGGTAAGCTGCTCTGCCTCACCTCAACTCGATTCACGTGTTTCGGGTTTGACATTGATTATAGTCAGTAGTTTGATTTGCTGTTTTTCTTCCGCCATGCTTTAATTATTTTGCTTTTGATTCATTGGTTCTTTCGTTTATATCATGTTTTTATCCCCTCTATATATTAACTTTTCTCGTCTATACTGTAATGCTCTTTATTTACATAATAGCTATCTTGCTAAACCCCTCCAGCACTGGGACGCATTTCTATCTTGAGTTTCAATGTGATTAGACAATTTAACTTATATTAGGAAGAGTCTATGGTCAGAAGATTAATGGCCAGTCTTTACAATTTTAATCCCCTACATAAGTTTTTGAAGCTAAATAAAATCACTAAATAGTAACCAGAATAAAAATGCAAAAGCGTCCTGAACTGTTGGGGTTAATATCATACATTTTTCTAATTTTTCAGTCTTATATAATGTAGCCTTTATTTATCATACTTAATACTTAATACTTATGGTAAATTCTCTTTAATTACTTCATTATTCCCTCATTTGCACTTTAGCTATCTTCCAAACCACTGTAGTATCTCTTCTTTCCTTACCATTATGGACAGTTTCCCTATAATAATGCAGCTTATGTAGTACATTAATCAAACAACTTGGTCAGGGCCTAAAGATTTAATGCTGCTTAAAATTCACTGGCACCACTTTCACAATTCCTGCAGTCTTTTGATGAAGGTAAGAATGATGTAATTTATTTATCATTTAGAATATATGAATGGTACAAGTTTTACATATCACGTGTTAGTATACGATCAAGTATCAATTAGTTTGAACGTACTGTATAATTTAAGTCTTCTTGTTTAAACATTTGCAAAAGTCTCATTATCATTTTTGTGTTGTTTCTCCACTTAAAACCACCTTCAGCGTTGATCTAGATAAATTCAGCAGATTCACTCAAGTTATCCATTCCTCGAATCCCGTTTTCTGACTTCGCTACTCGAGTACTTGTAGAGAAGGAGGTGACGAAATGCTTCCGCTAAAAGTGAGAGTAAAGATAATGTGCACGGTGATGAGGCTGAGATTGGTTCTGCTTCAGGAGGCAGCGAGGGAACAGCAGAGGAGGGGATGAAGTGGTGTAGGTGATGACACAGAGCTTAACAGAAAACGGAAACCAGAGAGAGAGAGAGAGAGAGAGAGAGAGAGAGAGAGAGAGAGAGAGAGAGAGAGAGAGAGAGAGAGAGAGAGAGAGAGAGAGAGAGAGAGAGAGAGAGAGAGATGGAACGGTACTAAAAGCATCCGACACAAACATCCTTTTCTTCCTCCTCAAAACAACAGAAGGTCGCATTTTTCTTCGCCGGGGTCCTTGTCCTCGTGTTCGTCGCCTCTTCCTTTGGGGCTCCTGACGTGTCATCCCACGCCTCCTTCTCCTCGGGCTCCAGCTACGGACATCGTCCAGTGCACAGGCCCAGACCATACAAACCAGTGCACAAGCCCCGCCCCCACAGCAGCGGGTATGGAGGTTCAGCCACTGGGAACGCAAACTTCAATCTTGGTGGTCCTCGTTACCACCGCTAGGGAGGCAGTGAGGGAGTCGTGAATCTTCCTTTACCTGCCTAACTGTTACTGTCTTTCATTGTGGCCTCGTTTTGGGGTTTGTCTGCTCTCTGTTCTCTATACTTACTTGCTACGTAGTTTTCTTATTCTCCTGTTCTTTCAATCCTTTCTGTTGTTTCGTTTTATTCTCTGTTCTTTGCCTGTTTGTTATTTTGTGTCGCATTCCTACACGTCTTGCTCACATCAGTGTTTCTTCAAAATTTTACCTTTTTTATTTCGTATCTAATATTCTTCGATCTCTCCTCTTTTTCCTTCCTCTTACATGTTTATGTTTATGTTGTTGTTCACACCTGTTGCCTCATTATTATTTCATCAAATCTTTCGGGTCGTGTCTCAGATGTGAGTTTTCTCCAAAGTCCGACTTCTTTAATTGCACACCTGTTGGCTAATTGTTCTCTTTATTTGTATGTCTTCACCTGTCTGTCTCTTTTCGTTACAACACATACGAATATAAAAAAAAGTTCAATATTTGCTACTTTTCGTTGGCATATTTGTTAAACTTTAGTTCTTGATTATTGATTATTTGTTAACTCAATATTTTGATGTAACTCGAAATTGTCCAAGAATCCCAATATAAAATAAAACTATGAAAATGCAATATGTGGTATATTTGTATATTATATTGATGCATAAGTTATGAGTGTCTTGAACTGTGGGGAGTGAAGAGTGAATGGGAAGAAATCTATGTCTTTTCATTTCATTATAGAATTACACTAGTTCATTATGTATAGTGCGCTTTCTTGATGTAAAGCTGAATAACATAGTGAGAACTGAACAGAAGGAAAAATTTTCAAATTTCTAAGAAAAAAAAGGAACAGAGAGGTAGAAGAAACAATACTCAGAATACGGGGAAATAGAAATGTAAATGTCTTTTCTGTAAACACAAGAAGTGATAGGATGTAAAGAAAAACATGTAATAATTAGAGTTTTCTATATAACACACCTTTATAGAGAATAAGGCAGGCAAATTTCTCTGTTAAGAATGAATAAATGAAATGGAAAAAAAAAAAGAAGAAAAATGAGAAAGAGATCGTAAAATATAGTTCTACGATTACCAGTTATTCTTGTCCCTTTATCTGTGCAGCTCAGGACCATCGAACACCTGGAATGGGCTAACGGATCCTTTAAAAATAAGTTGGGATCCTTTTGTCGTTATTAGAGGTGGGCAAGAGGTTTCGTATATCCGCTCTTCCACTCCTCCGCTCTGGACGGACTTCCAAATCGTGAGTGGAAGAGCACGACCGCCAAGAATGAAAAAAAAAAAAAAAAAGCGGAAGATTGGAGAGCGAACACTTAACCCCTTCAGTACTTAAGATTTCTATACGATTAGACCATTTTATTGACATTAAGAAAGGTCTATGGAAGTTAGAAGATAATGACCAGTCTTCACTATTTTAATCTCCCACATAAGATTCTGAAGCTGTATAAAATCACCAAATAGTAACCAGAATGAATATGGAAATGCGTCATGGTACTCAAGGGGTTAAATATCATAGTCCGTTCTTCCCTCGCACAGTCTGCTCTTTCGCTCCAGCTCTTATATTCTCATTTTCAGCTTGCGCCTCCGCTTGCACTTTCTCTCCACTAACGCTCGCTCTCTCCCCTTGCGCTGACCTCTCCACTTGCGCTCCACTACTACAACAAGATTTTCTACTACTACAATTGATACTACTACGTACTACTACTACTACTACTACTACTACTACTACTACTACTACTACTACTACTACTACTACTACTACTACTACCACAGTTAGTACTAATAAAATTACTAAATTAACGAAGAAAGCTAAAAATGAATATGAGTTAAGGGTAGCCAGCCGAGCAAAGGCGGATCCCAAGAGATTTTTTTTATTTTAATAAGACGAAAAACAGAAGAAATAGATCCTTTGAAGACAGCTAATGGAGAGATGGTTAGTTCTGGGGAAGAGATTGGTAAAAGTATGAACAAGTATTTTGTTAACTGTTTCCACCCAAGAGAACATACAGGAAATCCTAGATAGCGAACAGATTTTTAAGGCAGAGGTGAGTAAGAAGTTGACAGATATTCATATAACTAAGGGGATGGTAGAACAGGAGATAGATAAACTAAAGAAATTCAAGTCACCAGGACCTGATGAAATATACCCAAGGGTACTTAAGGAGTGCAAGGAGGTTGTCAGTGAGTCATTAGCAGTGCTTTTAGGATGTCACTGGAGTCAGGTGAGGTACTGATAATGTGACGAAAAGCTAATGTAGTACCAATTTTTAAGAAAGGAAATAAAATCCTAATGTCTAATTCTCTGCCTGTCAGTTTAACTCCAATTGTTGGTAAATTCATGGAATCAATAATAGTGAAAAACATTAGGGAACACCTAGACAAACACAGCTTGATAAATAACTCACAACTAATTTGTTGAGCTTTTATAGGTAAGGTTTATGAGGCGGCAGATGAGGGTGATAATTACGACATCCTATTCTTAGATTTCAATAAAGCCTTTGACAAGGTACCGCACCATAGGCTCTTGAGAAAGGTCAGAGCACACGGAATAGAGGGTAGAATATTAGGCTGGATTAAAGTGTGGTTAGACGATAGGTGACATAGGATAGTAATTAATGGATCTGAATCTGAGTGAGGTGAAGTAATTAGTGGTATGCCACAGGGTTCAGTTTTGGGGCCAATGTTATTTTTGATAAACATTAATGACCTAGATAGTGGAATTCGTAATGATATTAGTAAATTTGCAGACAACACGAAGATAGGCAGATTAATCAGGTCAGATTCGGATGTCATTGCCTTGCAGGCAGCTTTGGATAGGATGAAGGAATGGACAGATAAATGGCAAATGCAGTTCAACATTAACAAATGCAGGGTACTTAACATAGGTAGAGATAATCCACACAATAGGTACATGATAAATAACGAGGCACTATAAAGTTCAAAGTATGAAAAAGATTTTAGAGTCATAGTCAGCTCAATATTCGGTCAAAGGAAGCAAAAATTAGAGGCTAGAAATAAGACAAATAGGGTACTAGAATTTGTGTTTTGGAATGTTAAAAGCGGAAGTCCCCAAGTGATAGAAAAATTATTCTCGTTGCTGGTAAGGCTACATTTGGATTATGCGGTGCCATTTTGGTCCCCACATTATAGGAAGGATACAAGTCTATTGGAGTCAGTGCAAAGGAGGATGTCTGAAAAGATGCAGGGGATGAGGGATATTCCCAATGAAGAGAGATTAAAGAAACTCAATTTGCATTCCTAAGGGAGGTGTAGACCTGATAGAGCGAAGTTCTTAGGATCAGCAGCGGGAATAGAACCAGAAATAATGAGTTTAAGCTTGAGAAATTCAGGTTTAGGAAGGAAATGGGAAAAAAAAATGATTTTCAAACATAGTGGTTGATGAGTGGAACGGACTCAGTGGTCATGTAGTCAGGGCTGAGTCAATATGGAGCCTTACAAGAAGATTAGATAAGTTTATGGATGGGGATGATAAATGGAATTAGGTAGCTTTAAGTAGCTTTAATCATACACCAAAAAACATTCCTCCAACACTTCAAAATGAAAATGTTGGAAGAAAACACCAGAAAGGGCAGTGTGGAGCGCAGCGAGCAGGCGCTCCATGTCTTCGCACCCGCGCAGCGCTGGCGAGGCGCAGGTGCTGCTTCTGGAGGACGAGCCCCCAGTGAGGGAGCCCCACGGTCCTAGTGCCGCAGAGGCGGTGCTGGGAACCATTCGCTGAAGACAGGCGGTGGACGGTGTAATGGGGATGGTGAGCCCCATTAGAGGAGAGGGTGGCAGTGGGTACCAGCGGTGGGCTGGTGACCCATTCAGTGGGGCAGGCACAGTGAGTGCCCCTCATGGTGTGGGGATAGGCTGCATTGAGTGGGGGAGACTAACATCCACTGGTGGGGTTAGCAACCCATTCAGTGGGTAGAGACAAGGTCAATTACACTGACGGGGTTGTTGGGCCCCATTCAGTGGGGTGAGATTTAGTCATGAGAGTCAGTCACACCACAGCCACTGACGGGTGTCAGTGGCTGTGGGAGGTGTACTGACTGGGTCAGTTCGGTCGGGCTTACTGACAGGAGTCGGTCACACCACAGCCATTGACTGGTGTCAGTGGGTGGGGGCGGTGTGCTGACCAGGTCAGTGATCCCGGAGGTCAGCGGCAGTGAATCTCATCCCAGAATGGCGCCAAACAGCCCAATCAGAGGAATTGATTTGTCTCTTTCCATTGAATGGGTTCAATAGTGGCGGCAAGTCTCCCACTCTCAATGGGCCACCCTGCATCAGGGACATTCACTTCACTCCCACTCAATGGGAGTCACACCAGTCACTGAAGGTTTGCCCACGGCCCATCGCTGCCACACACTCTTTTATCTATTATTAAGTATCATTAACTAATCATACAGGGACTGCCACATGTAGGTCTCGCTGCCTCTTGCCGCTTCCCTCTTTTCTTATGTTCTTATGTTGTTACTACTGCTACTGCTACTTCTACTACTACTACTACTACTACTACTACTACTACTACTACTACTACTACTACTACTACTACTTCTTCTTTTTCTTCTTTTTCTTCTTTTTTTTCTTCTTCTTCCTCGTCTTCTTCATCATCTTCTTCTTCTTTTTCTTCTTCTTCTTCTTCTTCTTCTTCTTCTTCTTCTTCTTCTTCTTCTTCTTCTTCTTCTTCTTCTTCTTCTTCTTCTTCTTCTTCTTCTTCTTCTTCTTCTTCTTCTTCTTCTTCTTCTTCTTCTTCTTCTTCTCTCTTCTTCTTCTCACCACCACCACCACCACCACCACCACCACCACCACCACCACCACCACCACCACCACCACCACCACCACCACCACCACCACCACCACCACCACCACCACCACCACCACCATATTTACCAACCACTCACAACCACCTGCCACACCACCACCACCACCACCACCACCACCACCACCACCACCACCACCACCACCTTCTCTCTTCTTCTTCTTCTTGTCTTCTTCATCATCTTTTCTTCTTCTTCTTCTTCTTCTTCTTCTTCTTCTTCTTCTTCTTCTTCTTCTTCTTCTTCTTCTTCTTCTTTCTTCTTCTTCTTCTTCTTCTTCTTCTTCTTCTTCTTCTTCTTCTTCTTCTTCTCTCTGCTGCCACCACCACCACCACCACCACACCACCACCACCACCACCACCACCACCACCACCACCACCACCACCACCACCACCACCACCACCTACTGCTGCTGCTGCTGCTGCTGCACCACCACCACCACCACCACCACCACCACCACCACCACCACCACCACCACCACCACCACCACCACCACCACCACCACCACTGCTGCCTGCTGCTGCTGCTGCTGCTGCTGCTGCTGCTGCTGCTACTACTACAAATACTACAATTCAGTTACTACCTTTACTACTACTACTACTACTACTACTACTACTACTACTACTACTACTACTACTACTACTACTACTACCACCACCACTAATACTATACTTCTGTAAGCGTAGAGCGCAAGCTTGAGCGAAGTGGGAGCGTGAGCAGAGGGCGCGAGCAAGGAGCACCTTGGTAATGCCTCCAAAAGTGAGCGGATGAGCACTAGTAGAGGGCTCGGACCAAAAGAGCGGAAGAGTTCCAGGGGATCTTGATTTTGGAGAGCGCTTCCCCATCTCTGGTTGTTATAGAAGTAGGATGACGTTGGAATATTAATGTTGAATTTGTACTGATATAATTACCGTGTATGCCTGAGTATAAGACGAGTTTTTTTTTTCTAACTAATTTTGAGGTTCCTAAATCAAGGGGTTGTTTTATATACAGAGAATAAAACACAATTCTTCAACTCAGTAGCGAAAATTTAGTGCCACAGTACCTTGGGATTCATTCTGCAGCCACACACGCACGTTTGTACATTACCTATATCTGTATCTATCTATCTATCTATCTATCTATCTATCTATATCTATCTATCTATCTATCTATCTATCTATCTATCTATCTCTCTTTCTATCTATTTATTCCTCTCTCTCTCTCTCTCTCTCTCTCTCTCTCTCTCTCTCTCTCTCTCTCTCTCTCTCTCTCTCTCTCTCTCTCTCTCTCTCTCTCTCTCTCTCTCTCTCTCTCTCTCTCTCTCTCTCTCTCTCTCTCTATATATATATATATATATATATATATATTGATAGATAGATAGATAGATAGATAGATAGATAGATAGATAGATACACACACACACACACACACACACACACACACACACACACACACACACACACACACACACACACATGTATATAAATTATTAGCTCCATGACAAGATGAGGTACTGTATAAAGATGTCGGATGTTTACTGACGGCATCGCGTGTCGTCGCACCCAGCCATGCCGATTAGGTAACCATGACGTCGATAAATACTGTTTATGTTAATTCAATCATGGCTTTGATTTTTAATTCCTTTAACTATTTATTTTTGAAGGTACTTGTGTGTGAGATAATGGTTGGATTAGTAAATCAAGGGTGGCGGTATTTTGAAACTATCGGCAGTGGTAGTGACTAGTGAGGGAGCGGCCAGTGAGGCACCAGCAATAAATCTGTGGCGATTAGCACAGTAGTCATCAAGAAAAGAAATTATTGCATAGTCCTGCCATTTCGGAGCTCAGAAACACATAGAACTGTGCAAATCAGGGATAGTGAATTTTGTCATGATACTAACGTACTTAACTGAGCGAACCGACCGACCGTCACGCAAGCCCATCATGTTGTCTCTCGTCAACGCTGCACCCTTCACCATTAAAGGGGTCGTCCTATACACCGCTAATAGATCAAAACATAATCTTTTCCTTAAAAAAAATTGGGGTCGTCTTATATACTGATTCGTCTTATAGTCCGGCATATACTGTACTTGAATATGTTTAATATCTTTACTCTTCCTTGCCTTTTATTTTTAAGCTCTCCTTTCTTTCATATTTGAGAAGGAATAAGATAACACGTATCTTCTCTATTAGCTTTTCATTTTTTCCATTTTTTATCATATCACTCTCCCAAAATTAGTGATACCTTTTCGTTGAAATTTAAAGGGCAACTTAAATGAAAAGTAACAAAAGAAAACAGGATACAGGAATAAAGGGATGTAAACAAACAGACGCTGGTTTATCATTTCAATATTGACTCCACATAAAAATCTCCGTTCACTCCATTTCCTCCGTTGCTTCTGTAGCCACCGTTACCTCCTTTGTGGTCGTTGTTTCTTCCATTGCTTCCATAACCGTTGTTTCCTCCAGTGCTTCCGCAGCCAACGTTGCGTCAATTTTGGCCGTCGTTTCCTACATTGCCTCCATACCAGCCTCTGTTTCCTCCGTTACCTCCACGTCAGACTCCGTGGCCTCCGTGGCCGTTCCTTCCGTAATCATTGCTGAAAGAGGAGTGGGAGGACATGTCGGATGTCCCACAGCACACGCCCAGCAGCATAGCTCAACAGAACCCTCTGTTGTGTGGGTGGAGGGGGAGAGGTGGTGTTAGTTCTGTTACTGCTGCTACAACAACAACAATAACTCCTACTTCTACTACTGCTACTACTACTTCTACGATTTCTACAAGAACTACCACCAATTCCTTTTTTCCAGCCGTCTGATGGTCTAGTTAGTATTCTACAGCTATGATTCTAACTTAGGGTGCGGGAGGTCGCGAGTTCAAATTCCGGTACGCCCAGTGAAAACATTCTGTTTTACACTTATTTCCTTTGGGATGAGAATATTTCAACGTGTTATATTGTCATAAATATACAAGAGAGTGAGAGACTTTGGGAGAGAGGGAAAGGGGAAATGTGAGTATAAATAATATTTTTAAGCACGTCTGATGTAGCAAGGTAAAATTGGAGGAGCAGAGGCATTATTGCTGAGACAGGTGGAGGGGGGACGAGTGGCGGGGAGTGGGGAGGAGGGCGGAGTGTTTGTCAACTTTCCTGCAGTAGTTATGTGGGCGTGTTTTGGGTGTGGAGAGGGCGGTGAGGTACGAGTATTTAAGGAGGCATGTTTGAGTGAAGCAGCACACACTCCACAGTCCTTCCCACCGGAGCTATACACCTGAGCCTTACCTGAGATCATTACCTCAGCCAGCCATGGTGAGCTGCTCCGCGTGTTTGGTGTTGTCACTGATTGTAGTCAGTTGTTTGATTTGCTGTTTTTCGTCGCCCATTGTGTTCAATTTGATTCATTGCTGCTTTCTTTTTTATCATGCTTTTTTTTCCTCTATGTATGAACATTCTTTCTTTATACTGTAGTTTTCTTCATATACATAATAACTTTCTTACTTAATATCATAGATTTTTCTTATTATAGCAGCCCGCTGTAATCTTATAGTGAAATCTCCTTATTTATATAACTATTTCCTCATTTGCACTTTAGCTATCTTTCTTACCACTGTAGTTTCTTTTCCCTCGTCGTCATTATGGGCAGTTTCCGTATAATAATGTAGCTTATATAGTACATTATTCAAACAATTGAATCAGGGCCAAAATATTTGCTGCTGCTTGTAATTCACTGGCATCCACTTGCACAATTCCTGGAGTCTCTTCAATGAAAGTAAGAGTGATGTATTCTATTTCCCATTTATGTTATGAATGGTACAAGTTTTACATATCGCGTGTTAGCATGTAATGATTGAATACTAATTAGACTGAACATAAAACATATTTCAGATCTTTATGTTTAAACATTTACAAGCGTCTCATAATCATTTTCCTATTCTTTCTCTACATAAAACCGCTTCAGTGTTGGTATAGATAGATTCAACAAATATACTGAAGTTATGCATTCCTAAAATTCCGTTTTCTGACTTCGCTACTCGAGTACTTGTCTTAGAGAAGGAGGTGACGAAATGCTTCCGCTAAAAGTGAGAGTAGAGATAATGTGCACGGTGATGAGGCTGAGATTGGCTCTGCTTCAGGAGGCAGCGAGGGAACAGCAGAGGAGGGGATGAAGTGATGTAGGTGATGACACAGAGCTTAACAGAAAACGGAAACCAGAAAGAGAGAGAGAGAGAGAGAGAGAGAGAGAGAGAGAGAGAGAGAGAGAGAGAGAGAGAGAGAGAGAGAGAGAGAGAGAGTATCTAACACAACCAAACAAACACATCCTTTTTTTCCTCCTCACAACAACAGAAGGTCGCATTTTTCTTCGCCGGGCTCCTTGTCCTCGTGTTCGTCGCCTCGTCCTTTGGGGCTCCTGAGGTGTCATCTCACATGCCTCCTCCTCCTCGGTCTCCAGCCACCCACATCCTCCCGTGCACAGGCCCAGACCTCACAGACCAGCGCACCGGCCCCGCCCCCACAGTTCAGCCACTGGAAACGCAAATGTCAACCTTGGCGGTCCTCGTTACCACGGCTAGGGAGGCAGTGAGGGAGTCCTGAGTCTTCCTTTATCTGCCTGACTCTTACTCTCTTTCTTTGCACCGTCTTTGTGGGGTTTTCTCCTTTTTGTTCTCTATAATTGCTTGTTTCGTAGTTTTCTTATTCTTGTGTTTTTCTTTCAGTCCTTTCTGTTGTTTCGTTTTATTCTCTGTTCTTTGCCTGTTTGTTATTTTGTGTCTTGCTCACATTAGTGTTTCTTCAAGTTTTGTACCTCTTATTTCTCATCTAATATTCTTTGATCTCTCCTCTTTTTCCTTCCTCTTACATTATGTTCATGTTTGTTGTTCACACCTGTTGCCTCATCATTATCTCATCACCTCATCTGGATCGTGTCTCAGATGTGAGCTCTCTCCAAAGTCCGACTTGTTTAATTGCACACCTGTTGGCTAATTATTCCCTTCATGTGTAAGTCTTCACCTGTCTGTCTCTTTTCGTTACGACACACATACGAATGTAAAAAAGTTCAATATTGGCTACTTTTCTTTGGCAAATTTGTGTTAAATTTCAGTTTATGAATATTAATTTTCCCTGTTAACTCAATACTTTGATGTAACTCAAAATTGTCCAGGATTCCCAGAATAAAATAAAACTATGAAAATGCAATATGTGGTATTTTTGTATATTGCATCGATGTGTAAGTTATGAGTGTCTTGAACTGTGGGGATTGAAGAGTGAATGGAACGAAGCTTATGCCATTTCATCTCACTATGAAATGCACTAGTTCATAATGTATAGTGCACTTTCTTGATGTAAAGCTGAATAACATAACGAGAGCTGAACAGAAGGAAAAATTCTCAAATGTCTAAGGAAAAGAAATGACAGGGAGGTAGAAAAAACAATATTAATTTTAAGATATGAGAAAATTAGAGAAACATAAATGGTTTCTCTCTAAACAAAAAACAATGATAGAATATAAAGTAAAACAAGTAGCAGGTGCAGATTTCAATATAACACACCTTTATAGAGGATAAGGCAATTGCTCTTTTGAGAAATTAATAAATGAAATAAAAACGAAGAAAAAGAAAAGATCGTAAAATGTAGTTCTTCGATTACCAGTTACTTTCATCCATTACCTGTGCAGCTCAGTGACCATCGAACACCTGGAATGGATTAATGGATCACTTAAAATCAATTGGGATCCTTTAATCTTTAATTCAGAGGTGAGCAAGAGCGCTTGTATATCCGCTTTTCCGCTCCTCCGCTTAGAGTGGACTTCCAAATCGCAAGCGGAAGATAGCTGGCGACAAAAATAAATGAATAAAATAAAATAAAGCGGAAAAGCGGAGAGCGGACACTTGAAAATTATAGTCCACTCTTTGCTCCCACCCTTTTTTCTCATTCTCCCCTCCCGCAGTCCGCTCTTTCGCTCAGCTCTTTTTTGTCATTATCCGTTCGCGCCTCTGCTCATACTCTCACTCTGTACACGTCTTGTGCTTGATCTCTCCACTCCTGCTCAGAGTCTCCATTTACTCTCTTCTACTACAACAACTTTTATTACTGCAATTACTACTTCTACTACTACTACTACTACTACTACTACTACTACTACTACTACTACTACTACTACTACTACTACTACTACTACTACTACTGTTACTACTACTACTACTACTACTACTACTACTACTACTACTACTACTACTACTACTACTACTACTACTACTACTACTGCTGCTGCTGCTGCTGCTTCCACTACTATTACTACTAATACTACACTACTGCGAGCGGAGAGCGTAAGCTTGAGAGGAAGTGAGAGTGCAGCGGAGAGCAGGAGCGAGGAGGGCTTCATTGATTCCCAAAAATGAGCAGAAAAACGTTGGCAGAAGGATCCGGCGCAAAAGAGTGGAAGAGCGCAAGAGGATCTTAATTTTGAGAGTGCCTGCCCAACACTGATCGTTATAAAAATTTCAAGTATCATCTCTATTAGTATTTCCTTTTTTTCCTTTCTTGTCACGTAAACCTCCCAAAAGTGGTGGTACGTTTTATTACAAATTTGAAGGAAAACATAACTGAAACAAGAGAAACATAAACGGGATACACGAATAAAGGGATTTATACAAACAAACACTCTTTGTTGATCGTTTTAATATTCCATTCTCTTCGCATCAAAAATGTTTATACGGCTGATCTTGGTACACACGCAGAGACACACACACACACACACACACACACACACACACACACACACACACACACACACACACACACACACACACACACACACACACACACACACACACACACACACACACACACACACACACACACAGACAAACGTACATGAAGAGAGAGAGAGAGAGAGAGAGAGAGAGAGAGAGAGAGAGAGAGAGAGAGAGAGAGAGAGAGAGAGAGAGAGAGCAGGTTCACAATTGTTCTTCCCTTTCATCTCCCTGTCTCGTGTTTGTCATTAGGGGCTCTTTGCTTCACTTGTTGTATAGGCGACTGTCGGAACTGTCGTTGGAACCATATCCTCGGTTGGAACCGCTACAGCCCCTGTTGCCTGTGTTCTGGCTGTTGTTGCCAAAGTCGTTGTTTCTTCCATTATTGTCCTAACCTCCGTTCATTCCATTTCCTCCATTGCTGCCATAGCTACCGTTGCTTCCGTTGTGGCCGTTGTTTCCATCGTTGCCTCCATATCCGCCTCCTTTTCCTCCATTTCCTCTGTTATAACCGTTGCCTCCATGTCGGCCTTCATTTCCTCCATGGCCGTTCCTTCCGTTACCATTGCTGAAGGAGGAGTAATAGGACAGGTCGGGCGTCACACAACACACGCCCAGCAGCAGCGCCACCCCAGCACAGACCAAGAGAACCCTCTGTTGTGTGGGTGGAGGGGGAGAGGTGGTGTTAGTTCGTTTACTACTGTCACAACAACAATAAGAACATTACTACTACTAATACTGCTTTTACAGCTACTACTACTGCTACTAGTACTAATTATATTACTACTTCTACGATTTCTACAACTATTAGCACCAACTCTTTTTTTTTCCTGATGGTTTAATACTGTAGGGGGTATGATTCACTCTTAGGGTGCCAGAGGTCCCATGTTCAAATTCCGGTCAGGCCTAGTGAAAAAAGTCTTTGTTTTACGTTACTTCCTTTGAACTGAGAATGTCTCGTCATGCCATATTGTTAAGAATATACTGGAAAGAGAGAGAGAGAGAGAGAGAGAGAGAGAGAGAGAGAGAGAGAGAGAGAGAGAGAGAGAGAGAGAGAGAGAGAGAGAGAGAGAAAGGGGAAATGTGTGTGTAAATAAAAGTTTTTAAGCACGTCAGATGTAGCAAGGTAATGGGATGGAGCAGAGGGATTACTGCTTAGACAGTTGGAGTGGGGACGAGTGGCGGGGAGTGGGGAGGAGGGCGGAGTGTTTGTCAACTTTCCTGCAGCAGTCATGTGGGCGTGTTTGGGGGTGTGGGGAAGGCGGTGATGTATTTAAGGAGGCTTATTTGAGTGATACAGCACACACTCCACAGTCCTTCCCACCGGAGCTATACACCTGAGCCTTACCTGAGATCATTACCTCAGCCAGCCATGGTGAGCTGCTCCGCGTGTTTGGTGTTGTCACTGATTGTAGTCAGTTGTCTGATTTGCTGTTTTTCGTCGCCCATTGTGTTCAGTTTGATTCATTGCTGCTTTCTTTTATATCATGTTTTTTCCTCAATATATTAACTTTCTTCCTTTTTACTGTATTTTTCTTAATGTACAGTACATGTAGCTTTCTTGCCTAATATCATAGATTTTTCTTATTATAGCTGTCTTATACACTGCAGCTTCTGTTTACTTGTATTTAATTCTTAGAGTGAAATCTCTTGTTTCACTTGGTTATTCCCTCATTTGCACTGTAGACATCTTCCTTACCGCTGTAGTATTCTTTCCTTTCCTTATCATTGAGGGCAGTTTCCCTATAATAATGCAGCTTATATAGTACATTAATTAAACATCTTAATCGGGACCTAAAGATTTGCTGCTGCTTATGATTCATTGAAATCCACTTGCACAATTCCAGCACTCTTTAATGAATGTAAGAGTGATGATTATTTTCTTTCTATTTAAATTTTGAATGGTACAAGTTTTACATATCGCGTGTTAGTATGTAATCATTGAATATTAATTAGATTGAACGTAGAACATTCTTTAAGTCTTCTTGTTTAAACATTTACAAGCGTCTCATAAAAATTTTCCTATTGTTTCTCTACATAAAACCGCTTCAGTGTTGTCATAGATAGATTCAACAAATCTACTGAAGTTATCCATTCTTAAAATCCCGTTTTCTGACTTCGCTACTCGAGTACTTGTCTTAGAGTAGGTGACGAAATGCTTCCGCTAAAAGTGAAAGTAGAGATAATATGCACGGTGATGAGGCTGAGATTGGCTCTGCTTCAGGAGGCAGCGAGGGAACAGCAGAGAAGGGGATGAAGTGGTGTAGGTGATGACACAGACCTTAACAGAAAACGGAAACCAGAGAGAGAGAGAGAGAGAGAGAGAGAGAGAGAGAGAGAGAGAGAGAGAGAGAGAAAGTATCTAACACAACCAAACAAACACATCCTATTCTTCCTCCTCACAACAACAGAAGGTCGCATTTTTCTTCGCCGGGCTCCTTGTCCTCGTGTTCGTCGCCTCGTCCTTTGGGGCTCCTGAGGTGTCATCTCACGTTTCCTCCTCCTCGGGCCCCAGCCACCCACATCCTCCCGTGCACAGGCCCAGACCTCACAGACCAGCGCACCGGCCCCGCCCCCACAGCAGCGGGTATAGAGGTACAGCCACTGGGAATGCAAACGTCAACCTTGGCGGTCCTCGTTACCACGGCTAGGGAGGCAGTGAGGGAGTCCTGAGTCTTCCTTTACTGCTGTCTTTCATTTATCTGTTGTCTCATTAGCATATCATTACTTCATACGGATATAAAAAGAAGTCTTCATTTCGTTGCTATATTTGTGTTAAACCTTATTTCTTGTTTATTATTTGTCATTGTTAACTGAATACCTTGATGCAACTCCAAATTGTCCAAGATTCCCAGCGTAAAATTAAACCATGAAAATGCAATATGTGGTATTTTCGTATGCTCTATTGATGTATACCTTATGAGTGTTTTGAACTGATGGGAGTGAAGAGGGAATAGGTATAAATCAGTAGCATCCAACCTCATCTCTCTCTCTCTCTCTCTCTCTCTCTCTCTCTCTCTCTCTCTCTCTCTCTCTCTCTCTCTCTCTCTCACACACACACACACACACACACACACACACACACACACACACACACACACACACACACACACACACACACACACA
>NC_059281.1:5974369-6004967 GCF_017591435.1 Portunus trituberculatus
CAATCGAGATGACCGGATTCGAGTCCCGGGAAGCGGCGAGGCAAATGAGCAAGCCTCTTAATGTGTGGTCCCAGTTCACCTAGCAGTAAATAGGTACGGGATGTAACTCGAGGGGTTGTGGCCTCGCTTTCCCGGTGTGTGTTGTGTGTGATGTGGTCTCAGTCCTACCCGAAGATCGGTCTATGAGCTCTGAGCTCGCTCCGTAATGGGGAAGACTGGCTGGGTGACCAGCAGGCAACCGGGGTGAATTACACAGGCACAATTGCATTAATGGGTGCCTCTCCATTTGTCTGCCTCACAAGTCATCGTCCCTAACGCAACCACAGTAAACCAAACCTAGGCCTCTGAACGGCACGGTAATGCTTGCTATCACTGCCTCCACACCGTGTTAAGCACATCCAAACATACTCACTCAGTGCAAAAACGAAAATACTGAATAAAAAAAAAAAAAATTCTAAAGACAAAGTAAGGACGATAACCTAAATGCATCCAACTTGCTTGCTATCACTGCCTCAAATTTAGCATAATATTAGTGTAAGCACATCAAAACATAAACACTCACAGAATAGATGATGGAAAGTCGAAAATGCAAAGAAAAAAATTATCAAATAAAAGACTACCTGAAGACAAAATAATGAAGATCCACAGTGTGCATCCATTCCTATGTGTTTCATATCACTGCCCCACTGCTCCCCCATCACCTCCCCTGCCCAGCTTACCCACGCACCCCGTCAACTCCCCATTACCGCTGTTTGCTCAGGTCTACCTCCCTACCCTCCAGTAGATAAAAGGAGTCACAATCTTTAGACCAGACACCCCCTAACAATACAGAGACATCCACATCAGGTATGGGACACAGGCAATCTACAGGAATGGCTCGTATTCTTCCATTCACTTACTGCAACAAGTCCAATCTTTTTCCCTCCTTCTGTTGTCGGTTATATCCGTGCTCAAGGAAAGGTCTGGGTCAGTAATCATCATAGGAGATCGAAATAGTTTATGCTTGATGGAATTAGAAAGAAGACATAAGAAACTATCTCGCAAACATAGTGGTAGTGTGGTAGGTAAATGGAATAGACTTAGGAATAAGGTTGTTAGTGCCGAGTCATTTAAAAACATTAAAAGAAGATTAAGACAAATTTGTGGATGGGACTGATGGGTAGCCATAGGTAGGAAAGTTTCACACAAGGGTTGGTACATATAGACTTGATAACTTCTTACAGCTTCCCTTGTTTTACCGTGTTTTTGTTATGTTCTTATTACTGTTTTTGTATGGTTTTATTTTGTAGCATTTTTTTTTCATATGACTAACACAGAGGCTGTGATGCACCTCTCTTGGCAAATGAACGTAAAGGTATTTTGACTAACTGAATAATTAATCAATTATTTGATTGATTTGCCTTCCCAATATCGTGGCATCACCACCTCCAAAAACTTGATTAAAACAAGAATTTAGAAAAAAATGCAATGACAAGAAAATTCGCAATTTAGAGGTTACACAGATCCCTAATAATAGTGAAAGGTACAAACACTGTTGAAACTCATCCCCGCCACACCCACACACAGGCAGCACAGGGCAGCATTCTCAGTGGTGTCGGTGTCTTATCTCAACACCTTCTACACTGTAGCGCAGGGATTCTCAACTTTTTTCTTGTTAAGAACTCCTTGAGTTATAAGACCATCTACCCGAACCCCCAGTAATCTGACATCGAACAGAATGTCAACTTAATGACTGACACTAATTCAATATGCAATGGTACTGCAAAGGATATTATTAGATCAGCCATTTAAGTACCCTTAGAATGTTGACTTAGTGACTGACACCAACTCAATATGCATTGGTACTGCAAAATATATTAATAGATCAGCCATCAAAGTACACCAGGAAATATTCTTGCGAGCCCCCATGTTGAAAGCCCCTAGGCTGATGGATCCTTTGAAATCAATTGGGTTCCCTTAATCGCTAGAGAAAAGGAATAACATTGGCATAGTAATGTTAATTTGGAACAGATATACTTACTTGTATATGTTTAATATCTTTACTCTTTCTTTCCTTTTAATCTTAAGCTTTCTCTTTCATGTTTGAGAATGAATAAGATATCATAAATCATGTCTATTAGTAATTCTTTTCTCCTTTTTTTTTATCAAATTAACCTAAAAAAGTATTGATAAGCTTCCTTAGAAATTAAAAGGGCAACTTAAATAAAGAGTAGCAGAAAAGAAAACAGGATACGTGAATAAAGGGATGTATAAAAACAAACACTAAGGTTGATCATTTCAATATTGATTGATCTTTCCATCAAAAATTTTTACACGGCAGACCTTGGTACACACGCAGGGACGTACACTCACAGGCAAACGTACATGACGACAGAAAAGGAAAGAGAGAGAGAGAGAGAGAGAGAGAGAGAGAGAGAGAGAGAGAGAGAGAGAGAGAGAGAGAGAGAGAGAGAGAGAGAGAGAGAGAGAGAGAGAGAGAGAGAGAGAGAGAGAGAGAGAGAGAGAGAGAGAGAGAGAGAGAGAGAGAGAGAGAGAGAGAGAGAGAGAGAGAATTATGTTCACAGTAGTTCTTCCTTTCAACTACCATTCTTGTGTTTGTCATCTATGGTCCTTTGGTTCACTTGCTGTACGGGCGACTGTTGGAGCCGCCCTTCGAACCACTTTATCTACCGTTGTAGCCGCCATTGAAAACACCATTAGAACCTCCAACCACTACTGGGACTGCCGTAGCCTCTGTTACCTCCGTTGTGGCCGTTGTTTCCTCCGTTGCTTCGATATCCCCCTCCATATCCTCTGTTGCCTCCATTGCCTCCATATCCGCCTCCGGTTCCCACGTTGCCTCCATGGCGGCCTATGTTTCTTCCGTGGCCGCTCCTTCCGTTACCGTTGCTGAAGGAGGAGTAATAGGACACGTCGGGCTCCCCACAGCACACGCCCAGCAGCAGCGCCACGATAGCACAGGCCAACAGAACCCTCTGTTGTGTGGATGGAGGGGGAGAGGTGGTGTTAGTTCTGTTAATGCTGCAACAACAAAAAACAATAACACCTACAACCGGTACTACTACTACTACTACTACTACTACTACTACTACTACTACTACTACTACTACTACTACTACTACTACTACTACTACTACTACTACTACTGCTACTATTACTACTATTACCTCTACTACTACTACTACTACTGCTACTAATACCACTACGACTACTTGTACGACTTCTATAACCATTCCTTCTTCATATTTGATAATATCCATTGTAGTATAGCACTGTATATTGCGTTATTGTTTGTCACTAAATGAACATTCTGTTCGATATCAGATTATTGAGGGTGCGGGAAGCTGGGTGGTTCGTAACGAGGGAAAAGTTGAGAACCCGTGCTCTAGGGGTTTGATTCTCTCTTAGTGTGCTAGAGGTACCGGGGACAGGTCCAGATCCCATTCAGGCCCAGTAAGAATAATTTTTCTTTTGCGCTTACTTCCTTTAAGCTGATGATATCTCAGCATGCCATATTGTATATATATATATATATATATATATATATATATATATATATATATATATATATATATATATATATATATATATATATATATATATATATATATATATATATATATATATATATATATATATATATATATATATATATATATATATATAGAGAGAGAGAGAGAGAGAGAGAGAGAGAGAGAGAGAGAGAGAGAGAGAGAGAGAGAGAGAGAGAGAGAGAGAGAGAGAGAGAGAGAGAGAGAGAGAGAGAGAGAGAGAGAGAGAGAGAGAGAGAGCTCCTTAAGGAAGAACAAATAAAGGAGGAATAACGATAGATAAACGAATAGAAAATTGTTTTAACAACTCACCATGTTTGGTTGTGTAGAGAAGTGGAGACGAGTGAGAACTCTGCCGGTGAAGCTGCTCAGCAAACCTTATATACCACTGCCTCAGTTATCACACTCCTCCTCGTCCTTCTTACTTCCGCCTCTCTGCGCTCATTAATAAAACATTTTCTTCATCATTTTCTCCACTGGAAAGAAATAAAGTGCAGGCAATCTGTATAATAGACACGTAAGGAAGGTCATGATATCCTGTGTTTTGAAGGACAGGAGGCAGCGTATACTCGTATGGGTGATCAGCCTCTGTGATGGTAAACCTCAACCTTGGAACTCCTCACTACCGCCATTAGGAAGTCAGGAAAGGAATCTTGAGTTGGGAATCGAGAAGACCGAGGGTATGAAGGGCATCCACTCGGGGTAAAGTTTTTCAAATGTCAAACCGAAACATCGTTAGTTAGATTTCTGCCATCCCTTGTCTCGTTGGGTCGTGGTAGCGGCGGGTTCTAGTGGACGTCCTGTGAGGTGTTGCCTTATCTCAGTGGCGGATGTCACCACATTGATCAAGGATTGAGTAATCAAATGGAACATTTCCTGTGGTGATTCCAGCAGTTACAGGGAGCGTTCACCAAGAGTGTTATTTTTGTGTGTGTTTTTTTTTCATGTTTGCTGGAGACAGTTTACCGGTTGCTGGTCTGAGAGTTAATGAGCTTCAGTGATAGTACGTGATAAACCTTTTCAAGCACTGAGAAGGGAAGTGGGCAACCTCTTTTCACATAAGGAGGTTGTAGACACCTACCGAAATGATAATTTACTCCTACCGAGGTCTGAGAGCACTAGTTCTGTTCTGAATCTGCTACGGTCCGGGCCTAGTTGTGATCCCGCTGAAAGTTTCCCTTTGTGTCTCTCAACTCAAGGGGGTTAGTCACAACGTGCCCTCTACAGACAGCTGTCCTTCTTTTCACAAAACTACATGCACTTACTACACGCACTTCCTTCACTAAAAATTAAGTAATGGAGACTCCTAATCCAGCTACGGAGTCCCTTTCTGGGGAGAGGACCAGAAATGTCCCCAGGTCGGACTGCTCTCTCGTTGACACCTCCCTCAACTTTTTCTTCTTTAACTTCTGCAACATTCTCTGTTCTTCATCTATTGTTAAGTCTGTAGAACACCACCTCTCCTCTACTAAAATTCATCTTCTCTTTTCACAGAAACACAGCTGTTTGAAGCAACTGAGAGTAGCCTCTTTTCTGTTCTCTCCTATTTTGTCTATCGTCATTTTCGTTTCAAAGCTGGATGTTACGTCAACGTGCGGAACGACTTAACTTGCTGTCGTACCCAAGACTCTTGAATCTTCCGAGTTTTCCACCATCTGGCTTTGACTCAATAGTCACTCTCTAACTAAATTCATCTGTGCTTTTTATCTCTCCCTTAACTCCTGTGACTATAGTAAATTCTTTGTCTATTTAACTTCCATGTTGGAGCACAATACCCTTTCGAGGAGATCTCCATCCCTTAACAACCAGCTTTGGCTTTCCTCTTTTTTCACTGACCATCCCTGTGAATTTTGCTTCAACTTTGCTATCCTCCATGACCTAGAGCAACTGGTGCAACTGGAGATACACCCAAGCATTCTTGATCTTTTCCTTACGTCTAATCCTTCTGTTTATGCTGTTACTCTATTTTCCCAGTTGGGTTCCTCCGATCATAATCTTATATCTGTATCTTGTCCTATATCCTCAATCCCTCCTCAGGATTCGCTAAGGTGGAGGTGCCTTTGGCGTTTTGCCTCAGCCTGTTTGGGGGGACCTGAGGAGGTATTATGCTGATTTTCCCTGGAATGCTTACTGTTTCCGTGTCAGAGACCCATCTCTTTGTGATGAACGTATAACGGAGGTGATAGTGTCTGGCATGGAGGTGTATATTCCTCATTCTTTTTCTCAACCTAAACTTTTTAAGCCTTGGTTTAACACAGCCTGTTCTCGTGCTATATATGATAGAGTGGTTGCCCACAACTTCAGCCTACCATCTCCTGAATCTCATGCACTTTATATTTCTGTCCGGAATTATGCCAAGTCAGTTCTTCAACTTGCCAAACACTTTCTCATAAACAGAAAATGTCAAAATCTTTCAAACTCAAACTCTCTTCGTGAGTTGTGGCATCTAAAAAAAAAACGTGTCCAATAACTTTACTTCTTCATCCTCCTTCCACCCATTATTTAATCCAGAGGGCACCACTGCCATTACATCTGTCTCTAAAGTTGAACTCTTATCTCAAACCTTTGCTAATAACTTCACCATAGATTATTCTGGGCTTGTCCGTCCCTCTCTTCCTCCCTTTGACTATTTCATGCCTACAATTAAAGTTCTTATAATGATGTTTTCCGTGCCCTTGCTGGCCTAAACCCTCAGAAGGCTTATGGATCTGATGAGGTCCCTCCTATTGTTCTGTTTCCGTGCTTGCACCTTGCCTGGCAAAACTCTTTTAGTTATGTCTATCGACTTTTATCTTCCCTTCATTCAGCCTGTTCCTAAAAAGAAAGATGACTGTTCTAATCCCTTAAACTACCGTCCTATAGCTTTAAATTCCTGCTTATTTAAAGTTTTTGAATCTATCTTTAATAGGAAGATTCTGAAACATGTCACTTCATAATCTTCTCCCTGATCTCCAGTATGGCTTCCGTCAAGGTCGCTCTGCTGGTGATCTTCTGGCTTTCCTTACCGTCTTGGTCTTCCTCATTTAGAGATTTCGGTGAAAGTTTTGCTGTCGTGTTAGAAATATAAAAATATTTTGATAGTGTCGTGCACAATGCTTTGATTTCAAAACTGCGCTCCTACGGTTTTATTATGTTCTTCCTTATTTTCTTATTGCTATGTATTTGTTTTTTATATTGTAGCTAGATTTTTTCATATGACTAGCATAGAAGCGCCCTGACTATGAGATGCACCTCTCTTGCCAAATGAACGTAAAGGTATTTTGACTAATTAAAAAAAAACTAATCAGTTATTTGATTAATTTGTCTTCCCAATATCGTGGCATCACCACCTCAAAAACTTGATTAAAACAAGAATTTAGATAGAAATGCAATGACAAGAAAAGTCGTAATTTAGAGGTTACACAGATCCCTAATAGTAGTGAAAGGTACAAACACTGTTGAAACTCATCCCCGCCACACCCACACACAGGCAGCACAGGGCAGCATTCTCAGTGGTGTCGGTGTCTTATCTCAACACCTTCTACACTGTAGCGCAGGGATTCTCAACTTTTTTCTTGTTAAGAACTCCTTGAGTTATAAGACCATCTACCCGAACCCCCAGTAATCTGACATCGAACAGAATGTCAACTTAATGACTGACACTAATTCAATATGCAATGGTACTGCAAAGGATATTATTAGATCAGCCATTTAAGTACCCTTGGAATGTTGACTTAGTGACTGACACCAACTCAATATGCATTGGTACTGCAAAATATATTAATAGATCAGCCATCAAAGTACACCAGGAAATATTCTTGCGAGCCCCCATGTTGAAAGCCCCTAGGCTGATGGATCCTTTGAAATCAATTGGGTTCCCTTAATCGCTAGAGAAAAGGAATAACATTGGCATAGTAATGTTAATTTGGAACAGATATACTTACTTGTATATGTTTAATATCTTTACTCTTTCTTTCCTTTTAATCTTAAGCTTTCTCTTTTATGTTTGAGAATGAATAAGATTTCATGAATCATGTCTATTAGTAATTCTTTCCTTCTTTTTTTTTATCATATTAACCTCCAAAAGGTATTGATAAGCTTCCTTAGAAATTAAAAGGGCAACTTAAATAAAGAGTAGCAGAAAAGAAAACAGGATACGTGAATAAAGGGATGTATAAAAACAAACACTAAGGTTGATCATTTCAATATTGATTGATCTTTCCTTCAAAAATTTTACACGGCAGACCTTGGTACACACGCAGGGACGTACACTCACAGGCAAACGTACATGACGACAGAAAAGGAGAGAGAGAGAGAGAGAGAGAGAGAGAGAGAGAGAGAGAGAGAGAGAGAGAGAGAGAGAGAGAGAGAGAGAGAGAGAGAGAGAGAGAGAGAGAGAGAGAGAGAGAGAGAATTATGTTCACAGTAGTTCTTCCCTTTCAACTACCATTCTTGTGTTTGTCATCTATGGTCCTTTGGTTCACTTGCTGTACGGGCGACTGTTGGAGCCGCCCTTCGAACCACTTTATCTACCGTTGTAGCCGCCATTGAAAACACCATTAGAACCTCCAACCACTACTGGGACTGCCGTAGCCTCTGTTACCTCCGTTGTGGCCGTTGTTTCCTCCGTTGCTTCGATATCCCCCTCCATATCCTCTGTTGCCTCCATTGCCTCCATATCCGCCTCCGGTTCCCACGTTGCCTCCATGGCGGCCTATGTTTCTTCCGTGGCCGTTCCTTCCGTTACCGTTGCTGAAGGAGGAGTAATAGGACACGTCGGGCTCCCCACAGCACACGCCCAGCAGCAGCGCCACGATAGCACAGGCCAACAGAACCCTCTGTTGTGTGGATGGAGGGGGAGAGGTGGTGTTAGTTCTGTTAATGCTGCAACAACAAAAAACAATAACACCTACAACCGGTACTACTACTACTACTACTACTACTACTACTACTACTACTACTACTACTACTACTACTACTACTACTACTACTACTACTATTACCTCTACTATTACCTCTACTACTACTACTACTACTACTGCTACTAATACCACTACGACTACTTGTACGACTTCTAAACCATTCCTTCTTCATATTTGATAATATCCATTGTAGTATAGCACTGTATATTGCGTTATTGTTTGTCACTGAATGAACATTCTGTTCGATATCAGATTATTGAGGGTGCGGGAAGCTGGGGGGTTCGTAACGAGGGAAAAGTTGAGAACCCGTGCTCTAGGGGTTTGATTCTCGCGTAGTGTGCTAGAGGGGACAGGTTCAGATCCCATTCAGGCTCAGTAAAAATAATTTTTGTTTTGCGCTTACTTCCTTTAAGCTGATGATATCTAAGCATGCCATATTGTCATATATATATATATATATATATATATATATATATATATATATATATATATATATATATATATATATATATATATATATATATATATATATATATATATATATATATATATATATATATATATATATATATATATATATATATATATATATATATATATATATATATATATATATATAGAGAGAGAGAGAGAGAGAGAGAGAGAGAGAGAGAGAGAGAGAGAGAGAGAGAGAGAGAGAGAGAGAGAGAGAGAGAGAGAGAGAGAGAGAGAGAGAGAGAGAGCTCCTTAAGGAAGAACAAATAAAGGAGGAATAACGATAGATAAACGAATAGAGAAATTGTTTTTAACAACTCACCATGTTTGGTTGTGTAGAGAAGTGGAGACGAGTGAGAACTCTGCCGGTGAAGCTGCTCAGCAAACCTTATATACCACTGCCTCAGTTATCACACTCCTCCTCGTCCTTCTTACTTCCGCCTCTCTGCGCTCATTAATAAAACATTTTCTTCATCATTTTCTCCACTGGAAAGAAATAAAGTGCAGGCAATCTGTATAATAGACACGTAAGGAAGGTCATGATATCCTGTGTTTTGAAGGACAGGAGGCAGCGTATACTCGTATGGGTGATCAGCCTCTGTGATGGTAAACCTCAACCTTGGAACTCCTCACTACCGCCATTAGGAAGTCAGGAAAGGAATCTTGAGTTGGGAATCGAGAAGACCGAGGGTATGAAGGGCATCCACTCGGGGTAAAGTTTTTCAAATGTCAAACCGAAACATCGTTAGTTAGATTTCTGCCATCCCTTGTCTCGTTGGGTCGTGGTAGCGGCGGGTTCTAGTGGACGTCCTGTGAGGTGTTGCCTTATCTCAGTGGCGGATGTCACCACATTGATCAAGGATTGAGTAATCAAATGGAACATTTCCTGTGGTGATTCCAGCAGTTACAGGGAGCGTTCACCAAGAGTGTTATTTTTGTGTGTCTTTTTTTTCATGTTTGCTGGAGACAGTTTACCGGTTGCTGGTCTGAGAGTTAATGAGCTTCAGTGATAGTACGTGATAAACCTTTTCAAGCACTGAGAAGGGAAGTGGGCAACCTCTTTTCACATATGGAGGTTGTAGACACATACCGAAACGATAATTTACTCCCACCGAGGTCTGAGAGCACTAGTTCTGTTCTGGACCTGTTATGGTCCGGGTCTAGTTGTGATCTCGCTGAAAGTTTCCCTTTGTGTCTCTCAACTCAAGGGGGTTAGTCACAACGTGCCCTCTACAGACAGCTGTCCTTCTTTTCACAAAACTACATGCACTTACTACACGCACTTCCTTCACTAAGAATTAAGTAATGGAGACTCCTAATCCAGCCTCGGAGTCCTTTTCTGGGGAGAGGACCAGAAATGTCCCCAGGTCGGACTGCTCTCTCGTTGACACCTCCCTCAACTTTTTCTTCTTTAACTTCTGCAACATTCTCTGTCCTACATCTATTGTTAAGTCTGTAGAACACCACCTCTCCTCTACTAAAATTCATCTTCTCTTTTCACAGAAGCACAGCTGTTTGAAGCAACTGAGAGTAGCCTCTTTTCTTTTCTCTCCTATTTTGTCTATCGTCATTTTCGTTTCAAAGCTGGATGTTACGTCAACGTGCGGAACGACTTAACTTGCTGTCGTACCCAAGACTCTTGAATCTTTCGAGTTTTCCACCATCTGGCTTTGACTCAATAGTCACTCTCTAACTAAATTCATCTGTGCTTTTTATCTCTCCCTTAACTCCTGTGACTATAGTAAATTCTTTGTCTATTTAACTTCCATGTTGGAGCACAATACCCTTTCGAGGAGATCTCCATCCCTTAACAACCAGCTTTGGCTTTCCTCTTTTTTCACTGACCATCCCTGTGAATTTTGCTTCAACTTTGCTATCCTCCATGACCTAGAGCAACTGGTGCAACTGGAGATACACCCAAGCATTCTTGATCTTTTCCTTACGTCTAATCCTTCTGTTTATGCTGTTACTCTATTTTCCCAGTTGGGTTCCTCCGATCATAATCTTATATCTGTATCTTGTCCTATATCCTCAATCCCTCCTCAGGATTCGCTAAGGTGGAGGTGCCTTTGGCGTTTTGCCTCAGCCTGTTTGGGGGGACCTGAGGAGGTATTATGCTGATTTTCCCTGGAATGCTTACTGTTTCCGTGTCAGCGTAGCATAATTTACCGGCCACCTAATGCTAGCTTCAATGAATTCATATCATCTCTTGAAAATATTGCAGAACATCTAGCAAATGAGAAGCTCCCTTGTTATATGATGGGAGATTTTAATATAAACCTCCTCAATAAGAATGATCAGATGTATAACCTAATTAATATATTTTATGCTTATCATTTCTTTCCTGTAATTACCAAGCCCACTAGAGTTACCAGAAATTCTGCTACTTTGATAGACCATATATGGACTAACAATCTGCACAACCATCTAGTAAGTGGCATTTTCCATAATTCCATTAGCGACCATTTTCCTGTATTTTGTATATTTAATGTTGATACTAAAATAAATTTCAGTAACTCTTCCAAAATCACCATATGTAAACGATCATTTCAGGACTCGTCCATTGATCTTTTCAAACAAGGCTTAGCTGCTTACAAATGGTTAGACATAATGACTTTTAATGATGTGAATGCAAGTTTTGCTAGTTATATGAAACATTTCAATAATCTTTATGATCAGCATTTTCCACTCAAACAGTACAATTGCCAAATAAAACATCTAGACAAGCCTTATATAACACAAGGCATAAAAAATTCTATTAAGCATCGAAACAAGCTACAAAAACTCTATGCAAAATGGCCACTTACTTATGAAAAATCATTTAAGCAATATAGAAACATGCTCACCTCGCTAATAAGAACAGCCAAAGAAAACTATTATAAAAGTCGACTCGAAGATGACTCGGGTAATCCTAAAAGGACATGGGAAACAATCAATCTCTTAATGGGAAGACACAAAGACAAGAAGTTACCAGATATAATGTCTTTCGATAATAAAACACTGCACACCCCCTCAGAAATAGCAACATCATTTAACGAATACTTTGGCAACATAGCAACTACTCTAGCTAATAAAGTACAGCAATCGACAGTCTCGTTTTCTTCATTTTTGCCACGACCTGTTCAGTCTTCTTTCATTTTATACCTTACAACACAACAAGAAATAAAAGATATTGTAATAAGTTTAAAATCAACCGCTCCGGGTTTTGATGACATCAATATCAAGGTCATAAAAAAATGTTGCGACGAAATCTCCCATTTTTAGAATACATAATTAATCGTTCGTTCGCTGAAGGGTGTTTTCCTAAACATTTACAAATAGCCAGAGTTATACCAGTCCACAAAAAAGGTGAGAGAAACGTACACACTAACTACAGGCCAATATCAATTCTCCCTAGTATCAGTAAGATCTTTGAAAAAATTGTATGTAACAGGTTGATGGACTACCTTAGTAAGTACTCAATCCTATCTGAATCACAATTCGGATTTCGCCCTAATTCTTCTCCTGAACTTGCCCTACACAAACTTTGTCAAAATATTCACAATGCAATAGACAATAAATTACAGCAAATATCAGTTTTTTGTGACTTTTCAAAGGCCTTTGATACAATATCCCATGAAATCCTCTTAGTAAAGTTAAAAACGTACGGCATTCGGGGGTTACCACATGCTTGGTTTCAAAGTTATCTATCTTCCAGAAAACAATACACAGTGTACAATAACGGCAAATCATCATATGTTCCCATTAGCTGTGGTGTTCCTCAAGGATCAATTTTAGGCCCAATTCTCTTTTTATTGTACGTAAATGACATAACACGGATCTCTGACAAACTTAATTTCATTCTTTTTGCCGACGACACCACTATTTACATTCAAGGGGAGAATTTAAACATCATCACCAATACTCTTAATGCTGAACTAGTGAAAGTTGCAAACTGGATTCACAGCAATAAACTTACCTTAAATATTTCTAAAACTCATTGCATGTTATCCTCCCCACTCATGACGAATACAGTCAATATTAATGTTTATATTAACAACAAGTTATTAAACCAAGTGTCAGAATGTAGATTTCTGGGCATAATGATAGATCAAAAGCTAAAATGGAGATCACAAATTAGTGAGCTTATTGTTAAAACTAATAAACTAACTGGAATTATATACAAGATAAGAAATAATCTTTCTCTTCATTGTTTAAGACAAATATATATATCATTAGCGTACACAAATTTTTGTATTGTTGTGCCATTTGGGGGGGAGCAGGCAGTACCATCATAGACAATATTTTTGTCGCACAAAAGAAGCTACTGCGAGTCATGTCATTTAGTCATCGTTCAGCCCATACTGGCCCATTATTTAATGACCTTAGATTACTAAAACTAAGCGACATAATATCTCTCCAGACTAACATCTTTGTTCACAAGTCACTATATTCACGACAGTCAGACGACACATTCCACTTCATGTCTAACAACCCTAATACCCGCAGACCATATGATTTAAAGCTCCTGCTGTGTCGAACATCCCACGCACAGCAATATGTCACAACCAGAGGTGTCAAAGAGTGGAACCAGCTACCAGAACAACTTAGAAATATCAAATCACCTCAAATTTTTAAGAACAAGATAAAACAATTCTTCCTTAGTAAATATTAGGGACTTTTATTTATTGCTCTGTATTATTATTATTATCATAACAATTATCATTATTATTATAATTATTATTATTATCATTATCATTATAATTATTATTATTATTATCATTATCATCATTATTATAATAATAATTATTATTATTATTATTATTATTATTTTATTATCATTATTATAGTATTATTATCATAGTATTTATATTGTTATTATTATTATTGTAATATGTGATTGTTAATTTTGTATAATTTCTCATTATTATTAGTATTTTATTATTTATTACTGTATTATTTATTATTGTTTTATTGTAAATTGTTTTATTATTATAGTACATTTACTATTATCATTTATTATTTTATTATTATTATTATAATAATAATAATATTATTATTATTATTATTATTATTATTATTATTATTATAGTACTATTATCATTATAGTATTATATTTTTATTATTATTGTAATGTGATTGTTATTATTTGTATAATTTTCATTATTATTTTATTTATTAATGTATCATTATTAATAATGTTTTAATGTAAATTGTTTTATTATTGTACGTTTACTATTATTATTATAATTGTTATATTATTATATTATTATTATTTTAATATCATTGCTATGTTATTATATTTATTTTTCTTTACTATTATTTATCATTTATCATTATCTATTGTTTCTATTACTATTATTCTATTTGTCATTATCATCCACTACTGTATTTATTACTGCATTTATTACATATGTGTTATGTAGATGTATATTTGGTTGTAGAAGTGAAATTTAGTTAGGAAATCTTTAATTTACTTGTTTGTAAATATATGTATAGTAATTAGGCCTCCACAACTAACCGCGTCGGCCTAACATAAATTTCAAATAAGTCTGTAAAAGAGCTTATGCTCAACAGACCGAGGGAATTCTTCACATTTTGTATCATACTGATTTTAATGTACCCATAAAGGCCCAATAAATGTATCAGTATCAGTATCAGTATCTTTGTGCTGAACGTATAACGGAGGTGATAGTGTCTGGCATGGAGGTGTATATTCCTCATTCTTTTTCTCAACCTAAACTTTTTAAGCCTTGGTTTAACACAGCCTGTTCTCGTGCTATATATGATAGAGTGGTTGCCCACAACTTCAGCCTACCATCTCCTGAATCTCATGCACTTTATATTTCTGTCCGGAATTATGCCAAGTCAGTTCTTCAACTTGCCAAACACTTTCTCATAAACAGAAAATGTCAAAATCTTTTAAACTCAAACTCTCTTCGTGAGTTCTGGCATCTAAACAAAAAACGTGTCCAATAACTTTACTTCTTCATCCTCCTTCCACCCATTATTTAATCCAGAGGGCACCACTGCCATTACATCTGTCTCTAAAGTTGAACTCTTATCTCAAACCTTTGCTAATAACTTCACCATAGATTATTCTGGGCTTGTCCGTCCCTCTCTTCCTCCCTTTGACTATTTCATGCCTACAATTAAAGTTCTTATAATGATGTTTTCCGTGCCCTTGCTGGCCTAAACCCTCAGAAGGCTTATGGATCTGATGAGGTCCCTCCTATTGTTCTGTTTCCGTGCTTGCACCTTGCCTGGCAAAACTCTTTTAGTTATGTCTATCGACTTTTATCTTCCCTTCATTCAGCCTGTTCCTAAAAAGAAAGATGACTGTTCTAATCCCTTAAACTACCGTCCTATAGCTTTAAATTCCTGCTTATTTAAAGTTTTTGAATCTATCTTTAATAGGAAGATTCTGAAACATGTCACTTCATAATGGCTTCCGTCAAGGTCGCTCTGCTGGTGATCTTCTGGCTTTCCTTACCGTCTTGGTCTTCCTCATTTAGAGATTTCGGTGAAAGTTTTGCTGTCGTGTTAGAAATATAAAAAATATTTTGATAGTGTCGTGCACAATGCTTTGATTTCAAAACTGCGCTCCTACGGTTTTATTATGTTCTTCCTTATTTTCTTATTGCTATGTATTTGTTTTTTTTATATTGTAGCTAGATTTTTTCATATGACTAGCATAGAAGCGCCCTGACTATGAGATGCACCTCTCTTGCCAAATGAACGTAAAGGTATTTTGACTAATTAAAAAAAAACTAATCAGTTATTTGATTAATTTGTCTTCCCAATATCGTGGCATCACCACCTCAAAAACTTGATTAAAACAAGAATTTAGATAGAAATGCAATGACAAGAAAAGTCGTAATTTAGAGGTTACACAGATCCCTAATAGTAGTGAAAGGTACAAACACTGTTGAAACTCATCCCCGCCACACCCACACACAGGCAGCACAGGGCAGCATTCTCAGTGGTGTCGGTGTCTTATCTCAACACCTTCTACACTGTAGCGCAGGGATTCTCAACTTTTTTCTTGTTAAGAACTCCTTGAGTTATAAGACCATCTACCCGAACCCCCAGTAATCTGACATCGAACAGAATGTCAACTTAATGACTGACACTAATTCAATATGCAATGGTACTGCAAAGGATATTATTAGATCAGCCATTTAAGTACCCTTGGAATGTTGACTTAGTGACTGACACCAACTCAATATGCATTGGTACTGCAAAATATATTAATAGATCAGCCATCAAAGTACACCAGGAAATATTCTTGCGAGCCCCATGTTGAAAGCCCCTAGGCTGATGGATCCTTTGAAATCAATTGGGTTCCCTTAATCGCTAGAGAAAAGGAATAACATTGGCATAGTAATGTTAATTTGGAACAGATATACTTACTTGTATATGTTTAATATCTTTACTCTTTCTTTCCTTTTAATCTTAAGCTTTCTCTTTTATGTTTGAGAATGAATAAGATTTCATGAATCATGTCTATTAGTAATTCTTTCCTTCTTTTTTTTTATCATATTAACCTCCAAAAGGTATTGATAAGCTTCCTTAGAAATTAAAAGGGCAACTTAAATAAAGAGTAGCAGAAAAGAAAACAGGATACGTGAATAAAGGGATGTATAAAAACAAACACTAAGGTTGATCATTTCAATATTGATTGATCTTTCCTTCAAAAATTTTTACACGGCAGACCTTGGTACACACGCAGGGACGTACACTCACAGGCAAACGTACATGACGACAGAAAGAGAGAGAGAGAGAGAGAGAGAGAGAGAGAGAGAGAGAGAGAGAGAGAGAGAGAGAGAGAGAGAGAGAGAGAGAGAGAGAGAGAGAGAGAGAATTATGTTCACAGTAGTTCTTCCTTTGAACTACCATTCTTGTGTTTGTCATCTATGGTCCTTTGGTTCACTTGCTGTACGGGCGACTGTTGGAGCCGCCCTTCGAACCACTTTATCTACCGTTGTAGCCGCCATTGAAAACACCATTAGAACCTCCAACCACTACTGGGACTGCCGTAGCCTCTGTTACCTCCGTTGTGGCCGTTGTTTCCTCCGTTGCTTCGATATCCCCCTCCATATCCTCTGTTGCCTCCATTGCCTCCATATCCGCCTCCGGTTCCCACGTTGCCTCCATGGCGGCCTATGTTTCTTCCGTGGCCGCTCCTTCCGTTACCGTTGCTGAAGGAGGAGTAATAGGACACGTCGGGCTCCCCACAGCACACGCCCAGCAGCAGCGCCACGATAGCACAGGCCAACAGAACCCTCTGTTGTGTGGATGGAGGGGGAGAGGTGGTGTTAGTTCTGTTATTGCTGCAACAACAAAAAACAATAACACCTACAACCGGTACTACTACTACTACTACTACTACTACTACTACTACTACTACTACTACTACTACTACTACTACTACTACTATTACCTCTACTATTACCTCTACTACTACTACTACTACTGCTACTAATACCACTACGACTACTTGTACGACTTCTATAACCATTCCTTCTTCATATTTGATAATATCCATTGTAGTATAGCACTGTATATTGCGTTATTGTTTGTCACTGAATGAACATTCTGTTCGATATCAGATTATTGAGGGTGCGGGAAGCTGGGGGGTTCTTAAGGAGGGAAAAGTTGAGAACCCGTGCTCTAGGGGTTTGATTCTCTCTTAGTGTGCTAGAGGTACCGGGGACAGGTCCAGATCCCATTCAGGCCCAGTAAAAATAATTTTTCTTTTGCGCTTACTTCCTTTAAGCTGATGATATCTCAGCATGCCATATGCCATATTATATATATATATATATATATATATATATATATATATATATATATATATATATATATATATATATATATATATATATATATATATATATATATATATATATATATATATATATATATATATATATATATATATATATATATATATATATATATATATATATATATATAGAGAGAGAGAGAGAGAGAGAGAGAGAGAGAGAGAGAGAGAGAGAGAGAGAGAGAGAGAGAGAGAGAGAGAGAGAGAGAGAGAGAGAGCTCCTTAAGGAAGAACAAATAAAGGAGGAATAACGATAGATAAACGAATAGAGAAATTGTTTTTAACAACTCACCATGTTTGGTTGTGTAGAGAAGTGGAGACGAGTGAGAACTCTGCCGGTGAAGCTGCTCAGCAAACCTTATATACCACTGCTTCAGTTATCACACTCCTCCTCGTCCTTCTTACTTCCGCCTCTCTGCGCTCATTAATAAAACATCTTCTTCATCATTTCTCCACTGGAAAGATATAAAGTGCAGGCAATCTGTATAATAGACACGTAAGGAAGGTCATGATATCCTGTGTTTTGAAGGACAGGAGGCAGCGTATACTCGTATGGGTGATCAGCCTCTGTGATGGTAAACCTCAACCTTGGAACTCCTCACTACCGCCATTAGGAAGTCAGGAAAGGAATCTTGAGTTGGGAATCGAGAAGACCGAGGGTATGAAGGGCATCCACTCGGGGTAAAGTTTTTCAAATGTCAAACCGAAACATCGTTAGTTAGATTTCTGCCATCCCTTGTCTCGTTGGGTCGTGGTAGCGGCGGGTTCTAGTGGACGTCCTGTGAGGTGTTGCCTTATCTCAGTGGCGGATGTCACCACATTGATCAAGGATTGAGTAATCAAATGGAACATTTCCTGTGGTGATTCCAGCAGTTACAGGGAGCGTTCACCAAGAGTGTTATTTTTGTGTGTCTTTTTTTTCATGTTTGCTGGAGACAGTTTACCGGTTGCTGGTCTGAGAGTTAATGAGCTTCAGTGATAGTACGTGATAAACGTTTTCAAGCACTGAGAAGGGAAGTGGGCAACCTCTTTTCACATAAGGAGGTTGTAGACACCTACCGAAATGATAATTTACTCCTACCGAGGTCTGAGAGCACTAGTTCTGTTCTGAATCTGCTACGGTCCGGGCCTAGTTGTGATCCCCGCTGAAAGTTTCCCTTTGTGTCTCTCAACTCAAGGGGGTTAGTCACAACGTGCCCTCTACAGACAGCTGTCCTTCTTTTCACAAAACTACATGCACTTACTACACGCACTTCCTTCACTAAAAATTAAGTAATGGAGACTCCTAATCCAGCTACGGAGTCCCTTTCTGGGGGAGAGGACCAGAAATGTCCCCAGGTCGGACTGCTCTCTCGTTGACACCTCCCTCAACTTTTTCTTCTTTAACTTCTGCAACATTCTCTGTTCTTCATCTATTGTTAAGTCTGTAGAACACCACCTCTCCTCTACTAAAATTCATCTTCTCTTTTCACAGAAGCACAGCTGTTTGAAGCAACTGAGAGTAGCCTCTTTTCTTTTCTCTCCTATTTTGTCTATCGTCATTTTCGTTTCAAAGCTGGATGTTACGTCAACGTGCGGAACGACTTAACTTGCTGTCGTACCCAAGACTCTTGAATCTTTCGAGTTTTCCACCATCTGGCTTTGACTCAATAGTCACTCTCTAACTAAATTCATCTGTGCTTTTTATCTCTCCCTTAACTCCTGTGACTATAGTAAATTCTTTGTCTATTTAACTTCCATGTTGGAGCACAATACCCTTTCGAGGAGATCTCCATCCCTTAACAACCAGCTTTGGCTTTCCTCTTTTTTCACTGACCATCCCTGTGAATTTTGCTTCAACTTTGCTATCCTCCATGACCTAGAGCAACTGGTGCAACTGGAGATACACCCAAGCATTCTTGATCTTTTCCTTACGTCTAATCCTTCTGTTTATGCTGTTACTCTATTTTCCCAGTTGGGTTCCTCCGATCATAATCTTATATCTGTATCTTGTCCTATATCCTCAATCCCTCCTCAGGATTCGCTAAGGTGGAGGTGCCTTTGGCGTTTTGCCTCAGCCTGTTTGGGGGGACCTGAGGAGGTATTATGCTGATTTTCCCTGGAATGCTTACTGTTTCCGTGTCAGAGACCCATCTCTTTGTGATGAACGTATAACGGAGGTGATAGTGTCTGGCATGGAGGTGTATATTCCTCATTCTTTTTCTCAACCTAAACTTTTTAAGCCTTGGTTTAACACAGCCTGTTCTCGTGCTATATATGATAGAGTGGTTGCCCACAACTTCAGCCTACCATCTCCTGAATCTCATGCACTTTATATTTCTGTCCGGAATTATGCCAAGTCAGTTCTTCAATTTGCCAAACACTTTCTCATAAACAGAAAATGTCAAAATCTTTCAAACTCAAACTCTCTTCGTGAGTTGTGGCATCTAAAAAAAAAAAACGTGTCCAATAACTTTACTTCTTCATCCTCCTTCCACCCATTATTTAATCCAGAGGGCACCACTGCCATTACATCTGTCTCTAAAGTTGAACTCTTATCTCAAACCTTTGCTAATAACTTCACCATAGATTATTCTGGGCTTGTCCGTCCCTCTCTTCCTCCCTTTGACTATTTCATGCCTACAATTAAAGTTCTTATAATGATGTTTTCCGTGCCCTTGCTGGCCTAAACCCTCAGAAGGCTTATGGATCTGATGAGGTCCCTCCTATTGTTCTGTTTCCGTGCTTGCACCTTGCCTGGCAAAACTCTTTTAGTTATGTCTATCGACTTTTATCTTCCCTTCATTCAGCCTGTTCCTAAAAAGAAAGATGACTGTTCTAATCCTTAAACTACCGTCCTATAGCTTTAAATTCCTGCTTATTTAAAGTTTTTGAATCTATCTTTAATAGGAAGATTCTGAAACATGTCACTTCATAATCTTCTCCCTGATCTCCAGTATGGCTTCCGTCAAGGTCGCTCTGCTGGTGATCTTCTGGCTTTCCTTACCGTCTTGGTCTTCCTCATTTAGAGATTTCGGTGAAAGTTTTGCTGTCGTGTTAGAAATATAAAAATATTTTGATAGTGTCGTGCACAATGCTTTGATTTCAAAACTGCGCTCCTACGGTTTTATTATGTTCTTCCTTATTTTCTTATTGCTATGTATTTGTTTTTTTTATATTGTAGCTAGATTTTTTCATATGACTAGCATAGAAGCGCCCTGACTATGAGATGCACCTCTCTTGCCAAATGAACGTAAAGGTATTTTGACTAATTAAAAAAAAAACTAATCAGTTATTTGATTAATTTGTCTTCCCAATATCGTGGCATCACCACCTCAAAAACTTGATTAAAACAAGAATTTAGATAGAAATGCAATGACAAGAAAAGTCGTAATTTAGAGGTTACACAGATCCCTAATAGTAGTGAAAGGTACAAACACTGTTGAAACTCATCCCCGCCACACCCACACACAGGCAGCACAGGGCAGCATTCTCAGTGGTGTCGGTGTCTTATCTCAACACCTTCTACACTGTAGCGCAGGGATTCTCAACTTTTTTCTTGTTAAGAACTCCTTGAGTTATAAGACCATCTACCCGAACCCCCAGTAATCTGACATCGAACAGAATGTCAACTTAATGACTGACACTAATTCAATATGCAATGGTACTGCAAAGGATATTATTAGATCAGCCATTTAAGTACCCTTGGAATGTTGACTTAGTGACTGACACCAACTCAATATGCATTGGTACTGCAAAATATATTAATAGATCAGCCATCAAAGTACACCAGGAAATATTCTTGCGAGCCCCCAAATCAATTGGGTTCCCTTAATCGCTAGAGAAAAGGAATAACATTGGCATAGTAATGTTAATTTGGAACAGATATACTTACTTGTATATGTTTAATATCTTTACTCTTTCTTTCCTTTTAATCTTAAGCTTTCTCTTTTATGTTTGAGAATGAATAAGATTTCATGAATCATGTCTATTAGTAATTCTTTCCTTCTTTTTTTTTATCATATTAACCTCCAAAAGGTATTGATAAGCTTCCTTAGAAATTAAAAGGGCAACTTAAATAAAGAGTAGCAGAAAAGAAAACAGGATACGTGAATAAAGGGATGTATAAAAACAAACACTAAGGTTGATCATTTCAATATTGATTGATCTTTCCTTCAAAAATTTTTACACGGCAGACCTTGGTACACACGCAGGGACGTACACTCACAGGCAAACGTACATGACGACAGAGAGAGAGAGAGAGAGAGAGAGAGAGAGAGAGAGAGAGAGAGAGAGAGAGAGAGAGAGAGAGAGAGAGAGAGAGAGAGAGAGAGAGAGAGAGAATTATGTTCACAGTAGTTCTTCCCTTTGAACTACCATTCTTGTGTTTGTCATCTATGGTCCTTTGGTTCACTTGCTGTACGGGCGACTGTTGGAGCCGCCCTTCGAACCACTTTATCTACCGTTGTAGCCGCCATTGAAAACACCATTAGAACCTCCAACCACTACTGGGACTGCCGTAGCCTCTGTTACCTCCGTTGTGGCCGTTGTTTCCTCCGTTGCTTCGATATCCCCCTCCATATCCTCTGTTGCCTCCATTGCCTCCATATCCGCCTCCGGTTCCCACGTTGCCTCCATGGCGGCCTATGTTTCTTCCGTGGCCGCTCCTTCCGTTACCGTTGCTGAAGGAGGAGTAATAGGACACGTCGGGCTCCCCACAGCACACGCCCAGCAGCAGCGCCACGATAGCACAGGCCAACAGAACCCTCTGTTGTGTGGATGGAGGGGGAGAGGTGGTGTTAGTTCTGTTATTGCTGCAACAACAAAAACAATAACATCTACAACTGATACTACTATTATTACTACTATTACTACTACTACTACTACTACTACTACTACTACTACTACTACTACTACTACTACTACTACTACTACTACTACTACTACTACTACTACTACTACTACTACTACTACTACTACTGCTGCTGCTGCTGCTGCTGCTGCTGCTGCTACTGCTACTGCTGCTACTGCTACTGCTGCTGCTACTGCTGCTGTTACTATTGCTGCTACTGCTGCTGCTGCTACTACTGCTGCTACTACTGCTGCTACTACTACTACTACTACTGCTGCTATGACTACTACTATTGCTATTACTACTACTACTACTACTACTACTACTACTACTACTACTACTACTACTACTACTACTACTATTACCACTATGACTACTTCTACGACTGTACAACAACTACCACCATTTCTTCTTCATATCAGCTTGATGATGAAGGGCAGGTTTCTCAACCTGGGGTTCTCAAACCCTCAGGGTTCTCCTTAACAATCCCATGTGTACTTAGATGGCTGATTTAATAATATCCATTGTAGTATAGCACTGAATATTGTGTTAGTATCAGTCACTGTATTAACATTCTGTTCGATGTCAGATCATTGGGGGTTCGGGTAGATGTTCTTAAAGCTGAGGGGGTTCTTAACGAGGGAAAGGTTGAGAACTCCTGCTCTAGGAATTTAATTCTCGCGTAGTGTGTGAGAGGTGCCGGGTTCAGATCCCAGTCAGGCTCAGTAAAAATAATATTTGTTTTACGCTTACTGCCTATTAACTGAGAATGTCTCAGGATGCAAGATTGTATATATATATATATATATATATATATATATATATATATATATATATATATATATATATATATATATATATATATATATATATATATATATATATATATATATATATATATATATATATATATATATATATATATATATATATATATATATATATATATAGAGAGAGAGAGAGAGAGAGAGAGAGAGAGAGAGAGAGAGAGAGAGAGAGAGAGAGAGAGAGAGAGAGAGAGAGAGCTCCTTAAGGAAGAACAAATAACGGAGGAATAACGATAGATAAACGAATAGAGAAATTGTTTTTAACAACTCACCATGTTTGGTTGTGTAGAGAAGTGGAGACGAGTGAGAACTCTGCCGGTGAAGCTGCTCAGCAAACCTTATATACCACTGCTTCAGTTATCACACTCCTCCTCGTCCTTCTTACTTCCGCCTCTCTGCGCTCATTAATAAAACATTTTCTTCATCATTTTCTCCACTGGAAAGAAATAAAGTGCAGGCAATCTGTATAATAGACACGTAAGGAAGGTCATGATATCCTGTGTTTTGAAGGACAGGAGGCAGCGTATACTCGTATGGGTGATCAGCCTCTGTGATGGTAAACCTCAACCTTGGAACTCCTCACTACCGCCATTAGGAAGTCAGGAAAGGAATCTTGAGTTGGGAATCGAGAAGACCGAGGGTATGAAGGGCATCCACTCGGGGTAAAGTTTTTCAAATGTCAAACCGAAACATCGTTAGTTAGATTTCTGCCATCCCTTGTCTCGTTGGGTCGTGGTAGCGGCGGGTTCTAGTGGACGTCCTGTGAGGTGTTGCCTTATCTCAGTGGCGGATGTCACCACATTGATCAAGGATTGAGTAATCAAATGGAACATTTCCTGTGGTGATTCCAGCAGTTACAGGGAGCGTTCACCAAGAGTGTTATTTTTGTGTGTGGTTTTTTTTTTTCATGTTTGCTGGAGACAGTTTACCGGTTGCTGGTCTGAGAGTTAATGAGCTTCAGTGATAGTACGTGATAAACCTTTTCAAGCACTGAGAAGGGAAGTGGGCAACCTCTTTTCACATATGGAGGTTGTAGACACATACCGAAACGATAATTTACTCCCACCGAGGTCTGAGAGCACTAGTTCTGTTCTGGACCTGTTATGGTCCGGGTCTAGTTGTGATCTCGCTGAAAGTTTCCCTTTGTGTCTCTCAACTCAAGGGGGTTAGTCACAACTTGCCCTCTACAGACAGCTGTCCTTCTTTTCACAAAACTACATGCACTTACTACACACATTTCCTTCACTAAAAATTAAGTAATGGAGACTCCTAATCCACCCTCGGAGTCCCCTTCTGGGGAGAGGACCAGAAATGTCCCCAGGTCGGACTGCTCTCTTGTTGACATCCTAAAAATGTATTGACACCTCCCTCAATTTTTTCTTCTTTAACTTCTGCAACATTCTCTGTTCTTCATCTATTGTTAAGTCTGTAGAACACCACCTCTCCTCTACTAAAATTCATCTTCTCTTTTCACAGAAACACAGCTGTTTGAAGCAACTGAGAGTAGCCTCTTTTCTTTTCTCTCCTATTTTGTCTATCGTCATTTTCGTTTCAAAGCTGGATGTTACGTCAACGTGCGGAACGACTTAACTTGCTGTCGTACCCAAGACTCTTGAATCTTCCGAGTTTTCCACCATCTGGCTTTGACTCAATAGTCACTCTCTAACTAAATTCATCTGTGCTTTTTATCTCTCCCTTAACTCCTGTGACTATAGTAAATTCTTTGTCTATTTAACTTCCATGTTGGAGCACAATACCCTTTCGAGGAGATCTCCATCCCTTAACAACCAGCTTTGGCTTTCCTCTTTTTTCACTGACCATCCCTGTGAATTTTGCTTCAACTTTGCTATCCTCCATGACCTAGAGCAACTGGTGCAACTGGAGATACACCCAAGCATTCTTGATCTTTTCCTTACGTCTAATCCTTCTGTTTATGCTGTTACTCTATTTTCCCAGTTGGGTTCCTCCGATCATAATCTTATATCTGTATCTTGTCCTATATCCTCAATCCCTCCTCAGGATTCGCTAAGGTGGAGGTGCCTCTGGCGTTTTGCCTCAGCCTGTTTGGGGGGTCCTGAGGAGGTATTATGCTGATTTTCTCTGGAATGCTTACTGTTTCCGTGTCAGAGACCCATCTCTTTGTGATGAACGTATAACGGAGGTGATAGTGTCTGGCATGGAGGTGTATATTCCTCATTCTTTTTCTCAACCTAAACTTTTTAAGCCTTGGTTTAACACAGCCTGTTCTCGTGCTATATATGATAGAGTGGTTGCCCACAACTTGAGCCTAACATCTCCTGAATCTCATGCACTTTATATTTCTGTCCGGAATTATGCCAAGTCTGTCCTTCAACTTGCCAAACACTTTTTCATAAACAGAAAATGTTAAAATCTTTCAAACTCAAACTCTTAGCTTTGATTTCAGAATTGCTCTCTGCCCCTTTCTCTCAAGTTTACTTTCCTACCGTTATATTGCAGCTGTGTTAGACGGCCATTGTTCTACTCCTAAATCTATTAATAGTGGTGTTCCTCAGGGTTCTCTTTTGTCACCCACTCTCTTTCTATTATTAACAAAAGATCTTCCTAACCAAACTTCTTGCCCTATCCACTTCTACTCTGATTATACCACCCTACATCTTTCCAGGTCTTTTCAGAAACGACCAACCCTTGAAGAAGTCAACAGATCATGCAGGGACGCCCCTGAGATAAGGCAACACCTCACAGGACGTCCATTAGAACCCGCCGCTACCACGACCCAACGAGACAAGGGATGGCAGAAATCTAACTAACGATGTTTCGGTTTGACATTTGAAAACTTTACCCCGAGTGGATACCCTTCATACCCTCGGTCTTCTCGATCCCCATCTCAAGATTCCTTTGCTGACTTCCTAATGGCGGTAGTGAGGAGTTCCAAGGTTGAGGTTTACCATCACAGAGGCTGATCACCCATACGAGTATACGCTGCCTCCTGTCCTTCAAAACACAGGATGTCATGACCTTCCTTACACGGAAAACACGGAAACAGAGTTCTTGAGAACAATAGGAGGGACCCCATCAGATCCATAAGCCTTCCGAGGGTTTAGGCCAGCAAGGGCATGGAAAACATAATTATAAGAACTTTAATTGTAGGCATGAAATAGTCAAAGGGAGGACGAGAGGAACGGACAAGCCTAGAATGATCTATGCTGGAGTTATTAGCAAAGGTTTGAGAATGAATTGCTCCATGTATCAACTCGGCTCAACATTCCAGGCAACTATCCCCTCATCTTTAATGACACTCAGCTGTCACCATCTTTCACACTGAATAGGCTCGGTCTGTCCTTTACTCCTAATCTAAATTTGAAACTTTACATATCATCCCCTGCTAAAATACCTTCTATAAAGTTAGGCGTTCTGAGGCGCCTCCGCCAGTTTTTCTCGCCCCTCCAACTGCTAACTCTGTACAAGGGCATTATCCGTCCTTGTATGGAATATTCTTGGGGGACTCCACTCACTCAGATTTGTTAGAGAGAGGGAATCAAAAGCTATTCGTCTCATCAACTCCCCTCGAATTGACTGACTGTCTTCAGCCTCTTTCTCACCGCCGGAATGTTGCATCTCTTGCTACCTTTTATCGCTACGAATTTTCATGCTAACTACTCTACAGATTTTGTTAACTGCATGCCTCCCCTCCTCCTGCGGCCTCGTTGCATAAGGCTTTCTTCTTCCTCTCACTCCTATTCTGTTCAACTCTCTATTATAAGAGTTTATAAGTACTCTCAATAATGTACAGCTTCCTCTGGTAATCTTTGGAACTCCCTGCCTGCTTCTGTATTCCCATCTTTCTACGACTTGACTTCTTTTAAGAGGGAGGTTTCAAAACATTTGTTCCTCACTTCTGGATAACAATTATGAACTTTAAGGGATCTATAAACCCAGTGGGCTTTTTTTCTATTTTTTATTGTCTATGGCTAGTTTCCTCTCCTGAATAAGAAATAAATAAAAAACCTGTACAGAGTTACCATCTGCTGCTCACTATAGACGGGCACAAGTCAGTGTCATTGAGGAAGAGAAGCTAGTAAATTTAACAGAGTAAGCAGATAGATGATTCGGTGTTTAGAAACATTAAAAAGAATAATTATATCCTGTTCGATGGAAAATGTCACGTCAAAGAAATATGTATTGTGGTTTATCCTCTTGACTTATTCTGCTGCAGAGGAATCACTAACTTGTGCTGCTGATAATTCTTTTCAGACACATATGAACGGTTTGTGGATCCATTAAAACCTGTTACGATCCTTTAAATTCTATAAGAAGGAGAATCTTGGAATAAAGGAAGATGTTAGAATAGAAATGTTTATTTTGGGAAGAGAAACATTTACGTCTTTGAGTTCAATACTTTATTCTTTCCCTTTTTTGAGTAGTGTTCATTCTCTTCTTTCATGTCTGAGAGTGGTTGAGATGTTTGGTTTATATATCATTATTATTCTGTACCTTTCCTTTTCCTGTGTCAACCAACCATATATCAGGATAGAGTCCCTTTAAATATTTAGTGATTTCCAAAAATTTGTACCTGAAAAAGATGAAATAGATGAATGAAGGGATGTATACAAACGGACACATTTTATTGTCTGCTTTAATATTGACTTATCTTTGCATCAAAAATGTTTACACGGTGACCAAGGTACATAAACAGGGACATACACGCAGACAAACATACATGAAGGAATAGAGAGAGAGAGAGAGAGAGAGAGAGAGAGAGAGAGAGAGAGAGAGAGAGAGAGAGAGAGAGAGAGAGAGAGAGAATATGTTCACAATAGTTCTTCCTTTTCATCTTCCTGTCTTGCGTTTGTCATCTTGGGTCCTTTGGTTCATTTACTGTAGAGGAGACCCTTGGTTCCACCGCGACGACTGCTGAAACTTGTACTGGTACTATTGGTAGTGTTGGAGGAACAGTTGGACCCGTCAGTAGATCTAACATGTCTTCCGTTGGAATCACCGTTGCCGCTGTTACCTCCGTTGTGGCAATTGTTTCCTACGTTGCCTACATGACTGCCTCCGGTTCTTCCGTGATCGTTTCCTCCGTTACCATTGCTGAAGTGGTGGGAGGACTCGTCGGGTGCTCCACAGCACATGCCCAAGAGCAGCACCACGCCAACACAGGCCAACAGAACCCTCTATTGTGGAGATGAGGGTAATAAGTGGTGTTAATTGTGTTACTCTTAATACAATAACAATACTAACATATACATCTGGTACTGCGGCTGCTACTGCTGCTATTACTACTACTACTACTACTACTACTACTACTACTACTACTACTACTACTACTACTACTACTACTACTAGTGCTAATACTACTTCTATGGCTAGTACGACCACTATCACCACCCCTTTTTCCCAACGGCCTGAAGGTTTAGGGGTATAATTCTCACTTGGAGTGCAAGAAGTCCCGTGGTCAATTTTCGGTCAGGCCAAGTGGAAAGAGTCTTTGTTTTGCGCTTACTTCCTTTGAGATGACAATGTTTCACCATTCCATATTGGCATAAATATACTGGAGGGAGAGAGAGAGAGAGAGAGAGAGAGAGAGAGAGAGAGAGAGAGAGAGAGAGAGAGAGAGAGAGAGAGAGAGAGAGAGAGAGATATTAATGAAAATAATATTGAATAAAGAAAGAACAACGAAGATCAACAAATAAAGAAGTAGTGTTTTTACAACTCACCATGTTTGGTCGTGGAGAGAAGTGGAGACGAGTGAGAATTCTGCCGGTGTAGCTGCTCAACAAACTTTATATACCACTGCTTCAGTTGTCACACAATATCTCATCCTCCTTTTTTCGCCCCTACTCTTCATTAATAATACATTTTCTTCATCATTCTCTTACCACAAAAAAAAACTAAGTGCAGGCAATCTGTAAAATCGACAAGGAAGGTCATGTTGTCCTGTGGTTAGAAGGACAGGAGGCAGCGTGTATGAGCGATCAGCCACTCTGACGGTAAACGTCAACCTTAAGGCAGCGTCACACAAGCTTTTTTCCGTCAACTTTTTCCGTCAGTTTTCTTAAGACTATCAACTTTTGACGACTCTCGTCGTGACACACAACTCACTTTCTTCTGTTTGGCGTTTATCAACTTTTAATAAACATAGTTGTCCCACACCACCTAAAAGCCGTTGCTATTTTTGGCTTCTAATGCTCTCTTTGAGAAACTCTTCAGACAGCTTAGTCCACTGATAAACATCAGAACAGCTCATCTTGGACAATTGCTACTTGGAAGTTCTGCCTTGGAGCGTCGCGGTCCCAGAGAAATGTAAACAAACAACGAAGCGAATTTTCAGTTTTCACTGCTAGGCAAAAGAAGAGAATAAACTTTCTCTCTTTATACTATATATATATATATATATATATATATATATATATATATATATATATATATATATATATATATATATATATATATATATATATATATATATATATATATACACACACACACAAATGTATATTCATCAACTTATTAGGATTTTATTAAATTAGCAAATCAGCATCATTCCAATTCAGAAAATTATATTATATTATAAAAGTGTTTATTAGAAACCATAGCTCTTAATTTGACTAAAACTTGGGCTAGAGGAGAACGGTGCGTTTCGTCTGACTCATGACGACTGAACTGAAATGACTGAAATAGTCTACAGCGACGAAAAAAGTGCTAACATGACGCCGGCTTTACAGCTCCGCGTTACCGCCAATAGGAAGTCAGCAAAATAATCTTGAGTTGGGGATCGAGAGTCCGAGGGTAGGAAGGACATCCACTCCGTGTACCGTACCTCAGATGTTACAGTGGGCGTCCTGTGAGGACCTGCCGTATCTCAGGGGCGGATAACACCACATTAGTCAAGGATTGAGTAGTTAGGTGGAGCATTACCTGTGGTGATTCTAGCAGTTATAGGGAGCGTTCGCCAGTGTGTTATTGGTTGATGTGTTTTTTCATGTTTGCCTGAAACACTTTACTGGTTGCTGGTCTGGGAGTTAATGAGCCTCAACGATATCACGTGATAAACTTTTTCAAGCACTGACGGGGGAAGAGTGATATCTCTGTACAGAGGTACCATCTCTGAGGTAAGGAAAATTTAACAGACAAGTCAGAACACTTATGTTCAGAGAAAACCTTTTAGTAAAAGCCGAGATGAGAAGCTTCATTTTCAAGTTACT
>NC_059281.1:6005467-6015090 GCF_017591435.1 Portunus trituberculatus
CCTTATTTATCCTACCTTCTATGTCTGTTTCTGTGTGTCTTATTATTATCATGTTGTATGGAGAGAGCTTTTTTCTTTCTTCGGTCTTTATTCATTTGTCTTCTTCTTAAATTGAACGTTGCTTTCGGTTTGTGTGTTGTGTGTTGTTGTTGTTGTTTGTGTTGTTGTTGTTGTGTTGTTTGTTTGGTTGGTTTTTTTGTTGTTTTTTTCGAAAATTAAAATTATTTGTGGTGTGTTTTTTTTGGTTTTTTTTCTTTTTTTTTTTTTTTTTTTTTTTTTTTTTTTCTTTTTTTTTTTTTTCTCTTTTCTCTCTCTCTCTCTCTCCACACAACACACACACACACACACACACACACACACACACACACACACACAAACAAACCCAAACCCTTCACCCCGAAACACACCACCACCACCACCACCACCACCACCACCACCACCACCACCCAACCACCAACCACCACCAACCATACCACCCAGCCAGCCAATGAACGCCCGCCGTGGAGCAGCCAATGAGAGGCGTGTAAACCGGCGTGTCATTGGGTCACTAGGCTGTCAGGGTATATGGGAGCAGGCAAGCCACACACATTCTTCTTGCCACCGCCGACATGGTAAAACCCTTGTCTGTCTGTCTGTTGTGTGTGTGTGTGTGTGTGTGTGTGTGTGTATGTGTGTGTGTGTGTGTGTGTGTGTTCTACTAGCTATTTGTATTTTATTATTTATTTATTTTTCTTTTCTTCTGTTTATCTCTCATTTTGTTGTCTATTGGTTTAATTTCTTTATTGTATATCTCTTCCTTCCTTCTATTTATCTATCACTATTTTTTCCATATTTTCCTTACCTCTTCTTTTATTTTCCACTGTCTTTCTTTCTTCTCTAACCTTCTGTCTTTTTCATTAATTAGCTAGAGTCATTTCTTTCCTTCATTCCGTCTATCTATCTTTCTATCTGTCTGTATTTATAAATTCTCTTTTCATCTCTTTCTCTCGATCTTTCCCTTACTTATTTCTTCCTGTTTTCTTTCATTGTCTCTCTCATCTTCTCAGTGTTTTCTTTATCTTCTTGTGTTCAGTCTGTCTGTTTTTATTTGTCTGTGTTAATCTGAGTCATTGTCTTATTCTCTCTCTTTCTTTCTTCTTTTTTTTTTTTTTTTAAAATTCTTGTCTTGGTTCCATTTTTCTTTTTCCTTTACTTCCCAACGCCATTTTTCTTGATTATTTCATTGTAAGCTTTTGTATCGTTTTTCCTCTTGTTTTTTTTCACTGTTAATTGCTTTTTAATCTTGTGCATTTAATTTCACTGTCCTTTGTCTTTTTTCATTTCGTCCTCTCTTTTTCATCACATTCTTCTTTGCTTTCTTTTCCTTCCTTTTCTCTTGTTCTATTTTGATCAGGCTTACATTTTTATTATTATTTTCCATCTTATTTTTCTTTCCGTTTAACATTTCTACTTTCTCTTCTTCATTTTCTCCTTGCTTCATATTTAAATTATTCCAATGTTCTTTATTCCATATTGTATTTTTATCATTTGAATTCCCTTATTTCTCTTTCATTTCCTGTTCATATTTTTCGTTTTTTGTTTTTCTTTTTATTTTTCCTTCTTTTCTTTCCTGTCTCATCTCTTTCTTTTTTTTTATTTCAGTCTGTCTTATGTTTTCTTTTTCTTTATTTTTTTTCCTTTTTTTCGATTTTTTTTTACCATTTTCCAGTTTACATTAAAACCCTTTAACCCTTTTTCAATCCCCACACCACAAAAAAAAAAAAAACAAAAAGGAATTTAATCTGTGGTTGTTTTTTTTTCCTTTTATTTTTTTTTTTGTTTTTGGTTTTGGGGGTGAAGTGATTATTTTTTTAAAATTTTAAAATTTTTAAAACCTCTTAAGAAAAAAAAAACCCAAAATTTTCTTTTTTTTTTTTTTTTTTTCCCTTTTTCCTTTTCCCCCCCTTTTTCCTCCTTTCCTCCCTTTTTTTTTTAAAAATAAAAAAAAATTTTTAAAATTTTTTTAATTTTTTTTCACTTTTAATTAAATGCTTTTTTAAAAAGAATTTAAGTTTATTTCCTAAAAAAAAAACCCAAAAAAAAAAAAAAAACCAAAACCAAAAAAAAAGGGGGGGTTTTTTTAAACTGTTTTTTTTGGGTTTGTTTTGGGGAAGGAATTTTTTCAATTTCCCTTTTTTATTTCGGGGGGAAAAACTTTTTCCTCTCCTTTTTTTCCCTTTCCCCTTTTTCCCCTTTTTTCCCGTTTTTTCCTTTTTTTTTCTCTTTTTTTTTACAAATACAATTTTTAGATTTTTCTTTTCCTTGGTGTAGTGTATGGTGAGAGTGGAGGCCAGTGACAGAAAAATTAAAGTTGAAAAAGGAAAAAAGTGGGATTATTTTATCAAATTAAGTTTTAAGTTTTTAAAAATTTTTAAATTTTAAATTTTATTTTATTATTATTTTAAATTAAGTTAATTTAATTAATTTTAAAAATTTTATTTTTTAATTTTTTATTTTTTTTTTCTCTCTTCCCCTTCTCCCCTTCCTCTTCTTTCTCCACCTGGTTGCCCAGGGGTGGAAGACGGGGAGGGGGGGGGATGTGGAGGAGGGGTGGACTGGGGAGGAGGATGGGGGGGGGATATATCAGGCCACACACACCATTTCCAATACCATACATACATGGGGTGGTGGAGGATACGGTGGATCAGTCGGCATTGGAGGCGGAGGTGGTGGAGGCTACGGTGGATCAAGTGGAGGATCAGTCATCATTTCCAGTGGAGGAGGAGGAGGAGGTGGATACGGAGGTTCATCAGTCGGCATCGGCGGTGGAGGAGGTGGAGGCTACGGTGGTGGAGGAAGTGGAGGATATGGAGGCTCATCAAGTGGAGGATACGGTGGTTCAGGTGGATCTATTAGCATCGGAGGTGGAGGAGGTGGAGGATACGGTGGTGGATCAGTCATCACCAGTGGAGGAGGTGGAGGATATGGTGGATCAAGTGGATCTATCAGTATCGGAGGTGGAGGAAGGGAGGATGGGGATCAGGTGGTGGATCAGTCATCATCGGAGGTGGAGGAAGTGGAGGATACGGCGGATCAGGTGGTGGATCAATCATTGGAGGTGGAGGAGGTGGAGGATACGGCGGATCAGGTGGTGGATCAATCATTGGAGGTGGAGGAGGTGGAGGATACGGCGGATCAGGTGGTGGATCAATCATCGGAGGTGGAGGATTCGGCGGATCAGGTGGTGGAAAGGAGGTGGAGGGGGCTACGGTGGTGGATCAGTCATCACTAGTGGAGGAGGTGGAGGCTACGGAGGTGGATCAGTTGGCATCGGCGGTGGAGGAGGTGGAGGCTTCGGTGGTGGATCAGTCATCACTTCTGGAGGCGGTGGAGGATATGGCGGTTCAGGTGGTGGATCAGTCATCATTGGAGGTGGAGGAGGTGGAGGCTACGGAGGTGGATCAAGTGGAGGTGGAATCGTCACCAGCAGTTACTCAGTTCCCGTCGTCACTTCTGGAAGAGGGAGGTACTAAAAAGTGGAGCTACCACATATGGAAGTGGAAGAAAGTTCACTTCACCACTCCAAGTCCACTTTGCTAATCTCACTCCACTGATATAACAAAAGGCTGATACTCCACCACAGCAGTTCTCTCATCCACTTCACCTTCCACTTATCCACAATCCACATAAAAGAAATGCAGGTGGAAGAAACGAAGAAAGAGAAAAACGAAATGTGGATGAAGAAAGTGGACTGGAGGAAGGAAACGAAAAAAAAATCAAAAATACTAACAAAATATAAACACACACACACACACACACACACACACACACACACACACACACACACACCACCCCCTTGACATTTTTCCTTCAACACCACACCATCCGTCCCATCAACCTCCACCACCCTCCACATCACTCACATTTAGAAGGTGGAATAGACACTGAAAACCCTTACACCCCTATCCACCTTCCCCTTCTTTTCCACTCGCCATTTGTTGTTGAAAAAATTTTGGTTTTACCTTTTTCCTTTCGGTTGACGAGTATTAAAAAGTTAACTGTTATCTTTTTCTGTTTTTCCCGGTTAACTTGTTAAAGGAAAAAGAGGAAGGAGAGTCAAGTAATAAATTTTGGTCTTTGTGTCTGTGATTTTCCCCGTTCAGAGATAAATTGGGAGAGAGAGAGAGAGAGAGAGAGAGAGAGAGAGAGAGAAATTATTTGCCCACATGTAATTTCAGAAAATAAATTTGGGTCAATTTCCAAGAGAGAGAGAGAGAAGGAAGTTTGGAAGGAGGGACCAGAAGGGGAAGGTGGGAAAAATTTCCCCTCTCTCTCCCTTTTCTTTCCCTTTCCCCTTTTCTCCAATTTCAACCTAAAGAAGGGAAAGAGAGAGAGAGAGAGAGAGAGAGAGGAGGAGAGGGGGGAAGAAAAACCTTGGAAATTTTTTTTTTTTTTTTTTTTAAAAGGGACCCCCTTTGTGGATGTAATATGGATGAAGTAATGATGGAATAAGAAAGGAAATAATGATAGCAGTAGTAGTAATAATGATAGCAGTAATAGTAGTAGCAGTAAATAGTAGTAGTAGTAGTAGGAATTGTTTTTTTGTTCTTCTTTTTGTAGAGCTAGCAATAATAATGATGATAATAATGATAAGGATGATGATAATGGTGGTATAGGAGACAGATATCACTATCGCTTGTTATTAAAATGACTTACGGGGGTGTGTGTGTGTGTGTGTGTGTGTGTGTGTGTGTAATAATAATAATAATAATAATAATAATAATAATAATACGGTTTATTAGTAATTGCAGTACATACATACTGAAAATGTACATATGGGGATTTTTTTTTTTTTTTTTTTGTGTGTGTGTGTTAATTTATGTCAAAATCAATTCATTGGTGTTGAATAATGGATGCAGTTTTCTCTCTCTCTCTCTCTCTCTCTCTCTCTCTCTCTCTCTCTCTCTCTCTCTCTCTCTCTCTCTCTCTCTCTCTCTCTCTCGACAGGTTATATCCAACATTAATACATTATTGTAGTCCGCCCTTTTACTCTGCCTCTTGTGTCCTATTTTAGAGAGAGAGAGAGAGAGAGAGAGAGAGAGAGGGGGTTTGTTTTAAAGGGTGGCATGATTCTTAAACTCCTAAGCTTTTTATTCATTTGTTATTTTTGTTGACGTTGCTGTTATATTCCTTTTACTACTACTACTACTACTACTACCGACAACATCCTTCATTACTACTATTATCACTCTCAGCGCTGTCTGGCCTGGTGTTCGTTAACCTGTTATGCATTCACTCATTCATTTACTTATAGACTTATTTATTGACGGCCATCTGTTGTGAACGCATTCATCCTTCTTATTTTTTTATCTTAAATTCTCGATATCACTTTCTCTTTGTGTTTTTTGGACATATCTAGGTCTGGAAAGAGAGAGAGAGAGAGAGAGAGAGAGAGAGAGAGAGAGAGAGAGGAAAAAAAAAAGGGAAAAATCAATCATATACATTTTAACATCATTTTATTCGTACATAAAATAAATACTCGGACAAGAACTTAACAGACAACAGGTAAACAGAAACAAGACAAAGTAAAGCGAAATCACAGACCAGAGCGAAACGAAACATTAAAAATAACATGAGAAACGAGTATTTTTTTCATTCAATGAGTACAAGTATTTTCCTCTCCCTCTCTCATTTCCTCTCCCTCTTCCCAGGCAGGACCAAGTGTAAAGGACAGGCAAAATTAGGTGCTCAGGTGTCTAATCATAGGTATTCATATCTCCAGGTGCTCCTCCGCTTACCTGTGCGTGTTAGGTGATTGCAAGTGTCATGTGAATGCATAAGTGAGATTGATATGAAAGGAATTACTTGTTCTGTGTTACAACTATTACTATTATTATCAGTGCTTGCTGCAAAAACAGGCAAGCGTGGTATATAAAATTATTATTTTATTATTATTATTATTATTTTATTATTTTATTATTATTATTATTTGTGGTGTGTTTTTGTCATGGGATATTTAGAAAGCATTGTTGGTATTTGTGAAAGTTTTGCATGAGTCACTGCTAATAGACGGACTCATTTCCATAAGTTTCCATCGTGTTATCTGACTTTCCATGCCCCTAGACTCAGAGAATGTATGTTCTGCTCGCTATCCGTGAAGTACAAAGTAAAAAGGACCTAAGTTATCCCTTGTAATACTGTGCTTCTCGTCTCCATTTATAGAAAACGGTTTGTGAGAATGAAAGTGTTTGTGTGTGTGTGTGTGTGTATGTGTGTGTGTGTGTGTTTTGGTTAGAATTGTTTTGTTTTCTCTTGTGTGTGTGTGTGTGTGTGTGTGTGTGTGTGTGTGTGTGTGTGTGTTTAAGTGAGAATTGCTTTAAATTTTCTCTTCTTCTACACCTTTGTTCTGCTCATTTGTTAGTTCTGCATGTAAACGTCTTCAAAATTAATTAAAAACTACAATATTATTCGTGTTCGTAAGTGACAACGCATTCCTATCGAAAAACTAAGAAAAAAACTACTATATTCTCCCTCTGTCGTGATAAACTGACTAGAAACTGAGAGGAGACGGCGAAGCGACACTGAGCGTAAGCACTGGCAGTCATGAGGGCGGGGAAGCACCAGAGAGAATTAAGATGAGCGCTGGCAGATGTGACGGGTTAAATGTGCGTGGTCCTACTGGGAGGGGAGGAGAAAAGCAGGAGCAGGAGGAAAAGAAGGTAGAGAAGTGCTGAAAGGGTGAACAAAAATATAATAAATGAAGAATTAAAGGGAGTATTGTAACTTAGTGGGTAGATAACTGAGGGCTAGAAATTCATGTCACCCCAATACTTCCCTTTTCCCTCACAGAAAACGAGAAATGGGAGTGAAAGATTTTAGTCGTAGCTGAATGGATGGGAGAGAATTCGGACAGACGGAAAAAGGTGACAAAAATAATACTTTATGGAGGAGGCATTGAAGTGGAGGACAAAAGGTGGATGGAGAAAGATAACTTTTGGGTACTGGAGGCTACTGTGATGAAGAAAACGGAGGTCGCAGCGCTGGGAAAAGGTCAAAGCACTGCAGGAGGTCACAGCGATGCCGGAGGAGGTCACAGTGTTAGAGAGAGGTCACAACGCTTCACAGCAATTTAAGGTCATAATGATTCTTGTGTTTACTTGCCATATGTTTGGTGGAATTACTGGCCTCCACCCTCCATATGATGCTCCACCTCCACCACCTCCTCCATGTACTCCGCCAGTGGATGGAGCAGAGTAGTCGTTGCTCGGTGGAAGATATGAGCTGGTAATGGAACCTCCACCTCCACCTCCACCTCCTCCACCACTGTAACTCCTCCACCCCACCAATTCCAAACCTCCTCCACCTCCACCACCACTGTATCCTCCACCACCACCTCCACCTCCTCCTCCTCCTCCTCCAATTCCAATTCCACCTCCTCCACCAACAGAGTATCCAGTACTAGGTGGAACATAGTCTACATCGATTGATACTCCACCTCCTCCTCCTCCACTCCACTGTAGCCTCCACCACCCCCCAATACCTCCTCCAATACCGCCTCCACCTCCGCCACCAATTCCGATACCTCCTCCCCACAACCTCCACCACCACTCCACCACCTCCTCCGCCACCATAACCTCCTCCACCCCCTCCTCCTCCTCCTCCACTGTATCCTCCACCACCCCTCCTACCTCCTCCACCTCCGCCACCAATTCCGATACCTCCCCACCATAACCTCCTCCACCTCCTCCTCCACCTCCTCCTCCGCCACTGTAGTCTCCTCCTCCTCCTCCACCTCCAACTACAATATCAACTCCACCCCACCAACCTCCTCCTCCTGCCCTCCTCCACCACCACCACCCCTCCTCCTCCTCCTCCACTACCTCCTCCACCCCTCCTCCAATTGCAAACCTCCTCCACCTCCACCACTATAACCTCCAGCTCCTCCACCCCTACTACAATGTCTACCCCTCCACCTCCACCGTAACCTCCTCCACCTCCTCCTCCACCACCTCCCCCACCTGAATAATCATTGCTCCACAGGAGGAGATATGAACCTGATGGAACCTCCTCCACCTCCTCCACCCACTGTATCCACCTCCTCTTTCCTCCTCCTCCTCCACCCCTCCACCTCCTCTTCCTCTTCCCAATCCTGAGTAACCTTGCCTGATGACTACAGATGATCCTCCTCCACTATAGCCCCACCTCCACCTCCTCCACCTCCTCCACCCAAAGAAGAAAGAGTAGTCTCAAACAGGAATAACCACCTCCACCCCCCCCTCCCCCCCCCTCCTCCTCTCCACCTCCGTAGTCACCCCACAACCACCTCCCCTCCTCCCCTCCACCAACACCAGAAGAGGAGTCCAGTGGTAACTCATCTCCACTCCTCCCTTCCTCCTCCACCTCCTCCTCCACCTCCTCCACCAGAGGAAGAATAGCTGGCCGGAAAAAACTCCTTTCCCTCCTCCTCCTCCTCCTCCTCCTCCTCCTCCTCCTCCACCTCCGCCTCCTCCTCCACTATAGCTTACTCCACCTCCTCCTCCTCCTCCTCCACCAACTGTAGAAGAGTAGTCAGTGCCGAATGGGCCAGAGTAGCCCCCCCTCCTCCTCCTCCTCCTCCTCCTCCCCACCCCCCACTGTTATCCACCTCCTCCTCCTCCTCCTCCTCCCACCAACAGAAAGAGTCAGTGCCTCGGGGCCAGAGAACCCCCCTCCTCCTCCTCCTCCACCTCCACCCCCCACTTCCTCCCAATTAGCTTATCCAACTCCTCCTCCTCCACCAACAGAAGAGTATCATGCCATAAGGGGCCAGAGTACCTCCACCTCCTCCTCCACCTCCTCCTCTCTTCCTCCACCTCCACCTCCTCCTCCCCCCTCCCCACCACCTCCTCCTCCACCTGAATAATCATTGTCATCGGGGAAGATATGAACTCTATGGAACCTCCTCCACTCCACCACCACCACCCCCCACTTTCCCCTCCTCCTCCTCCTCCACCACCAGAAGGAAGATAATCCAACTATGTCCGGACAGAGTAAACCCACCTCTCCTCCTCCTCCCCTCCAACTCCACCCCACTTCCCCTCCACCTTTTCCACCTCCTCCTCCACCACCTAAGATGGAGCACTAATTAGACTATATCTGGGCCAGAGCCTCCACCTCCTCCACCTCCACCACCTCCTCCTCCTCCTCCTCCTCCTCTTCCCCTCCTCCTCCACTGTATCCCACTGAACCTCCTCCTCCACCTCCTCCTCCACTTGTAATCATTTGCACAAAGGAGGGAGGTAGCTGCAATCCTCCTCCACCTCCACTCCCTTTCCACCTCCACCTCCACCTCCACCCCACCTCCCTCCACCTCCCCAAAAACTTTCCAATGAAGGACCAGGAGTCCACCTCCTCCTCCACCTCCTCCACCTCCACTTCCTCCACCTATCCACCCCGACTGAAGGACAGGTAGCCCCACCTCCTCCTCCACCTCCACACCACCTCCTCCACCTCCACCCCTGACTGAAGGAGCAGATAGCTTCCACCTCCTCCTCCACCTCCACCTCCTCCACCTATCCACCGGTGCTGACTGAAGGGGAAGAGTAGCCCATCCTCCCCCCAATAAAGGGTGACTGAAGGACAGAGTAGTTCCACCTCCTTATTCC
>NC_059281.1:6015590-6025590 GCF_017591435.1 Portunus trituberculatus
ATTTATGACATTCTTCTGTGTATTTTTGCCCACATCTCTCTCTCTCTCTCTCTCTCTCTCTCTCTCTCTCTCTCTCTCTCTCTCTCTCTCTCTCTCTTCATTTTAAAACTTCCTCTGGACAGTAATGGAAATGTGGAAGATAATTTTAGGTGTTTTAGGGCTCCTCCTCCTCCTCCTCCTCCTCCTCCTCCTCCTCCTCCTCCTCCTCCTCCTCCTCCTCCTGAACCAGAAGGAGGTTTAGAGGTTGTGTCATTTTGGGTGCATTAGGCAAACTTCCAAATCTCTGCACGAAGACATAGGTGATGGACGCACTAATCCTCCTCCTCCTCCTCTTCTTCCTCCTCCTCCTCCTCCGCCTCCCCCTCCTCTTCCTCGTCCCCTTCCTCCTTCTCCTTGTCATCCTCTTCTAAGTCCATAATCTCGTGTTCCTCTTAATTATTTTCCCTCTTTATCAATTCGTGTATCTCTGCTTCTTCTTCTTTTATCTTTTTTTCTTATCTTCCTTCTCTTTTATTTAGTTTTCTTCCTTAGTTGTTTGTTTATTTTTTCTGTTCCTATTTTCTTTTCATCTTTCTTAAATTTCTTCTTCTTTTTCTTTTCTTCTTTTTCTTTCTTTTTTCTTGATTTGCTTCACCTTACTCGTTTATTTCGCTCTCCTTGATTTTCTATTTTTTTCTTTTTACTTTCTGTTTTCTCTCTTTCGCCTTTCCTTGATTTTCTTTCTCGAGTGTTTCCCTTTATTTATTTTTTTCCTTCATTTTGTTTCATTCTCCTTTTTTTTTAACACAGCAATTATTATTTTTCTTTCTTATTATCACCATCCTCCATTTCTCCAATCATAATTCTTCCTTATTGATTATTTTTTCTCTCCCTTCCCTCTCTTCTCTATCTTCTTCCCTACGTTCCTTCCATCAACACTCATGTCCTTTCTTTTCTATCTCTTCTCTTTCCTGATCCTCTTACTTTCCTTTTCCACCAGTTTATTTATAGTCTTTTTTTCCTTTCTTTTTTCCTTCTTTTTTTAATTTTCTATTTCCTCCCTCCTCTCTATCTTCTTCCCTCCTTTTCATCTTCACAGTTCATGTTCTTTCTGTTCTATCTCTTCTCTTCGTCTTTCTAACCTACTTATTTATATATTTTTTCCTCTTTTTCTTCTTATTTTCATTTCACAATACAATAATCATCCTCTCTCTCTCTCTCTCTCTCTCTCTCTCTCTCTCTCTCTCTTTCGCTCTTGTTTATTTTCCCTCTTATCTCCTATTTTCCCTCCCTCCTTTTTTGCATAATACGGGGAAATTGGTCGTGGGCGGGAGTTTATCGAAAGAAAACGACATTGCGAGGCCAGGGAGAAACAAAAATGATTGGAGAAAACGGGAGACGGAGTGATAAGGAGCGAGGGAGGAGAAGACTGGCAGGAGTAATGGCTTTCGTTCTCTTTTATTCTTTCAGGGTAAACTTTGACGTTTTTATGGCGACTTGCGTTTAGGACACGAGAGATGAGGGTGATATGGGATATGTATTGTGTGTGATGATGGTGATAAGGAGGCACAGGAGGAGGAAGAGGAGGAGAGAGAAAGAGGAGGTGATAAGAAGGAGCAGGAAGATGGGGAAGAGGAGAGGGGAAAAAGAGGACTAAGGATGCAGGGAAGAATGAATAATATACAGAAGTGCTTGTGAGAGAGAGAGTGTGTGTGAGAGAGAGAGAGAGAGAGAGAGAGAGAGAGAGAGAGAGAGAGATTGGCAGCTTCTCAAGACACAATTTCCCACAATGCTCCAGGGAGGAAAAGGTTGTCTTCTTGTTACCCTTCCGACAAAAAAAATGGCTGTAAAAAATATATAACTCTTTTTGCCTCATAAGGGGACGAAGGAAAAAAAAAATAGTAGTAGTAGTAATAGTAGTAGTAGTAGTAGTAGTAGTAGTAGTAGTATTGCGTTAACTATTCTGATATCAATGACAAAGGAAAAAAAAGTGAATATAGGAAAATACGAATAAATGCAAGGTTTTCATGTTTTTTTTTCTTTTTTTTTGCTAGTGGATATTTTAAAAGAGAAATAATAATAAAAGGGAGTGATAATTTGTAAACTGTTTTCGTTTGGTGTGTAATGGGATCAATTATATGTAAAGACATCCTTAGTAATAATAATAATAAAAATAATAATGATAATAATAATAATAATAATAATAATAATAATAATAATAATAATGCTACTGTGAACCTTCTTTTAAAAGTGAGAAAATTATACAAAAACTTTTAATGTCAAAGTTTAAAGTACAACATAACTCTCTCTCTCTCTCTCTCTCTCTCTCTCTCTCTCTCTCTCTCTCTCTCTCTCTCTTTAAGTAATCTAATTGGGTCGACAAAAGTAAGAGGATTTCTCAAGTGAATCATTACATAGATCGAATGAGAGAGAGAGAGAGAGAGAGAGAGAGAGAGAGAGAGAGAGAGAGAGAGAGAGAGAGAGAGAGAGAGAGAGAGAGAGAGAAGTTACATGTGTTATTTGTCAGGACCACTCTTTGTCTTCCTTGCACACACACACACACACACACACACACACACACACACACACACACACACACACACACACACGACAGGAAAGACAAGCTCGAAGTCAACATAGGCAACGCACATAAGCTTTTAGGTGTGTGTGTGTGTGTGTGTGTGTGTGTGTGTGTGTGTGTGTGTGTGTTTCCTTATGTGTGTGTCATGAACAAAATGTAGTTATGGTTTGAATTCACACACACACACACACACACACACACACACACACACACACACACACACACACACACACACACACACACACACACACACACACACACACACACAAACCAAGTAAAATAATATGGATTCATTTAAATATATCATCTTTTCCTAGTATTTACTCCTCCTCCTCCTCCTCCTCCTCCTCTTCTTCTTCTTCTTCTTCTTCTTTTTTTTCTTCTTCTTCTTCTTCTTCTTCTTCTTCTTTTTCTTCTTCTTCCTCGTCCTCCACCTCCTCCTCCTCCTCCTCCTCCTCCTCCTCCTCCGTGTCACCTTATCCTTCCCTCCTTGTATTCTTGCCGTCTCGTTTTCCATGATATGTAATTTCCTTTCACGCGTATTTTTTATGGGTGACTTAAACGATTTTTTCCCTCTCGTATGTGTGTGTGTGTGTGTGTGTGTGTGTGTGTGTGTGTGTGTGTGTGTGTGTGTGTGTTCTTTCGATCCTCTTTCCTTTTTCTTTTATTATTTTTCTCGTGTGTGTCTTTCTCTTTCTTTTTTCAATTTTCTTTCTGCCTCTTTTACGTCTTCTCTTTTTCTTTTTCCTCCAATTCCTTTTTTATTACTCTTTTTTCTCTATATCTTTTTTCTCATATAATTATTTACAGTCTTCTCCGCCTCTTCCAATTCCTCTTCCCTGATGGACAGCTTTTCCTCCTCCTCCTCCTCCTCCTCCTCCTCCTCCTCCTCTTCCTCCTCCTCCTCCTCCTTTTCGTATTTTTTTTCCTCCTTATTCACTTTCCTTACCAAGTATGGTTTCTCTTACTGAAGGCAGACTCTCTCTCTCTCTCTCTCTCTCTCTCTCTCTCTCTCTCTCTCTCTCTCTCTCTCTCTCTCTCTTTCTCTGTCAATTAGTCCGAAATGTCTGATTCTCTCTCTTTTATTTTTTTCCTTACGCTGGCCTGATTAGGTTAGAGAGAGAGAGAGAGAGAGAGAGAGAGAGAGAGAGAGAGAAAGGAGCAACATCTAAGGGAAAAACATACACAGACATGCATACACAAGTACAGAAAAGGAAAAAAAAAGGAAAAAAATATTATATAGTTTTATTAAGTTTTTTTTCCCGTGTACAACACAGCATACACATTTTTTCTCCCTTTTCCCCTTCCGTGTATGTCCAGGGAAATATTTCCTTCTGGACGTTATGGGTTTGTATTTGTTTCCTTTACCGCCAGGGTGGTTCTATCTACGTGAGAGAGAGAGAGAGAGAGAGAGAGAGAGAGAGAGAGAGAGAGAGAGAGAGAGAGAGAGAGAGAGAGAGATTGTGTGTGGAATTTAGATTATGATTTTATTGTGTTTGGGATTCATTCATTAATATCTTTTTTCCCTTAAAATACTCAAAACATTTATAACAAATTAGTAACATTACAAGAAAATGTCTTTGTTATTAGTTTGAAATTAAGTTACAATTACTGCACATTTGTTTATAGTCTGCCTTTAATGATTATGTGAAGCTACAGTTTGTTTATTTATATATTTCAATTTTAATCTGTTTTTGCCTCTGTATTTTTAGTAAGATGAACAAGCTTTTCTATAGATGCCTACTTTATTATTCTCCCCCCAAAAATATTACTTGCATTTTCTCTTTAAAATCTTAAGTATTTTTTTTCCACTTGCATTTTCTCTTTAGAATCTTAAGTATATTTTTCCACTTCTCTTCCTTTCCTTAAAATATCTTCCAGTAATCTTAAGTAACGTTTGCAATATCTCAGCAAGTCTTTCATATTATTAAGTTATGTCTGGTTAATTATGTGCAAATTCTTTCATATATAACCTTATCTTATGTATACCATTCTACCTGTATTGTTTATAACTCTACTACAATAACAATTTTGTATTCTGTTTCCCATATTTACCTCTCTTTATTTTCTCTCATATATAACCCTTTCTCTCTCTCATGTATACCTTCCCACGTATATTAAGGCTATGAATGCTAACCTCACACTTTTCCTCACCAAAACATTCAACATACACACTTCCTCTCATGTAAGTAATTTAAATACCTTATTGTCTCATCTGACCTTTTATGTATACTTTTCCACGTGTATTATGTCTATACTAACAATGTTGCTCTTTTTCACGCATTCTAAAGGGCCCAGCTAGAGTAAGTACGGTCATGTGTATTCCTATGTGCGTTCCCCATTCCCTCTATGTGTACCAGTGGTGGGTGTGCAGGTGTGTGGTGTGGCCTTGCGGGGCAGGTGTGGCCTAATTAGTGGCCAAGCTGCAACCCTAATTACCACACCTGGCCTATTTTTCCTAATTTTTCACGTAAGTTTAGAGTAATTCGTTGTTTTTTTATCTTGGTGAAGTAAGGTTATTATTTTTTATGGTAGAATTAGTAGTAGTGGTAGCGATAGCGTTGGTAGTAGTGGTGGTGGTGATGATGGTGGTAATAGTAGTAGTAGTAGTAGTAGTAGTAGTAGCAGTAGCAGTAGCAGTAGTGATGTAGGTGTAGTAGTAGTTGGAGGAGAAGGATGTAAAGACAAGTAGAAGTGTATCATTAGTAAAGTTGATAAGAGAAATAATAGTTGTAGTGGTTGTAGTAGTAGTAGTAGTAGTAGTAGTAGTAGTAGTAGTAATAGGAATAGTAGTAGAAGTAGTAGTTTTTGTAGAAATAATAATAATAACAGTAATAGAAATAGTAGTAGTGATAGTAGTAGTAGTAGTAGTAGTAGTAGTAGTAGTAGTAATAGTAGTAGCAATAGTAGTAGTAGTAGTGATAATAATAGCAGTAATAAGAACATCAGCATCATCACCACTAGAATTAATATTAAAGACATTAGAAGTTAATGAAAAACGGAAGAAGTAACAATGACAATCTCAAGGCCACACCCACACTCTCCCTTACCATGCATGACGCCGCCGCATGACCCCTGTACCCCCTGGTAACTGTCTAGGTAAGTGTGAGCATGACAGACTGGCAAGGCGCATGACAGCTCCAAGTGTGTTTGTATACATATACAGCTGACTGTATGTGTATCTGTATGGAGACATGTATGTGTGTATGTATATGTGTCCCAAAGTAGGTGAATGGTATGTGTGTGTGTATGTGTGAATGTGTGTATGCATGAGTGGCTAAGTAAGGAATGATGAGATTAATGAGGTGATGTGGAATGTTTGTCTGTCTGTCTGTCTGTTTGTCTGTTTGTTTGTTCAATAGGAATGTCTTGTTAATGCTAGTTGTTGTTGTGGTTGTCATGAATTTAGAGGGGGTTTTTTTATTAAGGGACAAAAAAAAAGAAAAAATGGGAATTAAAGAGAAGAGGACGTTATTTGCAGTGGGGGTTGGGAGTGGTTCACTTATTCCTTTGGTTATTTCGGGGTTTTGAATTTTGGATGGGGAGAAAGGAAGGGGATGGATGGTGGGAAGGAGGAATGGAAGGAAGGAGAGGGATTAAGGGAGGGAGGATAGAAAGGGATGGGTATATGGAGGTATGGATGGAGGGATGGAGGGAGGGATGGAGGGATGGATAGAAAGAGGGAGGGAGGAAATGTTTGGGTAGATGCTTTGGGGACAGAAAGAAAATGTGTGTTATATTCTTTTATTAATACGTCTGGGTGGGGTACAAATTTGAGAGAGAGAGAGAGAGAGAGAGAGAGAGAGAGAGAGAGAGAGAGAAACCTGATATTGTATTGCATTTCCACGTCTAAATCTCTCTCTCTCTCTCTCTCTCTCTCTCTCTCTCTCTCAATCTATCTATCTATCTATCTATTTATCTATCTATCTACCTACCTATCAACCTTTCTCTTTCTCTCTCCCCTAACAATAGTAAAAACTCTTAAAAATGTAATACTCTTCCTTTTCCTCTTCATTACTTTTTTCTCCTCTTCAAAGTAATTCAAACAGACTTCAATTCGTGCGTGTGTGTGTGTGTGTGTGTGTGTGTGTGTGTGTGTGTCGAAGTCAGAGTCATACAGCATCGGCACAGTTTCGAACACGGATCAGTATGTTAGGCAATTTTGGCGGGAACAATAACGCCCCTGTGCTCCTTCCGTCGTGTGGCTGTCAAGTCTCCGGATTAGAAGGAAAGGAAGGCTGGAAAGTGAATACCAGGAATGAATTTACAGTTGGAAGGAAATAGAGATGATGAACTAGGAGGAGGAGGAGGAGGAGGAGGAGGAGGAGGAGGAGGGAGGTAAAGAAAAGAAGGAGGTTTTTTGTGGAGTTTTATGTTCATTTCTTCCTTTGTTTGTTTGTTTGATTCTTTCTTTCTTTCTTTCTTTTTTCTCTTTCTTTGTTTGGGATATTTCTTTGTTTGTTTCTTGCATTCAGTTTCTTCTCTTCTCTCTCTCTCTCTCTCTCTCTCTCTCTCTCTCTCTCTCTCTCTCTCTCTCTCTCTCTCTCTCTCTGAGTAAGGTAATAAACGAGACAGAACATTCGCAGTGGGAGAGAGAGAGAGAGAAGAAGAAGAAGAAGAGAGAGAGTTCCTATCTCCTCGGAGAAACCAAAGACCAGAGAAACTAGTAAACATTCTTCTCTTTATTAACTTATCGTATTATTCTCCTCCTCCTCCTCCTCCTCCTCCTCCTCCTCCTCCTCCTCCTCCTCCTCCTCCTCCTCCTCCTCCTCCTCCACCTCCTCCTCCTCCTCCTCCTCCTCTCCTTCTCCTCCTCCTCCTCCTCCTCCTCCTCCTCCTCCTCCACCTTCTCCTCCTCCTACTCCTCCTCCTCTTCCTCCTCCTCCTCCTCCTCCTCTTCAGGGCTAGGAATCTTTATGGAAGGAAACACACACACACTTTCCTCCATTTTTTTTGTATTTGTGGAGGAAAAAGGAAGGAAAAGTATGACTACCTTGCAGGGAGAGAACGTGGAGGAAGGATTGGAGGAGGAGGAGGAGGAGGAGGAGGAGGAGGAGGAGGATAAGAGATGAAAATTTTAAATGAAGTTTGAAGTTGCAGATTATCTTCTATTTTTTTTATTCATTTTGCTCTCAGCTCTCTCTCTCTCTCTCTCTCTCTCTCTCTCTCTCTCTCTCTCTCTCTCTCTCTCTCTCTCTCTCTCTCTCTCTCTCTCTCTCTCTCTCTCTCTCACATTCAAATCGATACTACCATGAATAATCTCTATTTCACTGACGCATCCACTCTCTCTCTCTCTCTCTCTCTCTCTCTCTCTCTCTCTCTCTCTCTCTCTCTCTCTCTCTCTCTCTCTCTCTCTCTCTCTCTCTCTCTCTCTCTCTCTCTCTCTCTCTCTCTCTCTCTCTCTCTCTCTCTCTGTCTCTGTCTCTCTCTCTCTCTCTCTCTCTCTCTCTCTTTGCAAATACTAGATTGAGGTTAAATATTCAGCTTTGTTAATTATAAGTCATCTTTTTTTTTCCTGCGGCAGTTTCTCCTCACTTCTCCTCCTCCTCCTCCTCCTCCTCCTCCTCCTCCTCCTCCTCCTCCTCCTCCTCTTCCTCCTCCTCCTTCTTTTATTTTCTTCTGTTTCTCCTCATGTTTCCCTTCCTCCTCCTCCATCTTCCATCTTCACTTATTGCTCCTCCACCAACTGTTCTTCATCTTTCTCTTTCTCTTCCTTCTTCCTCTCGTATTTCTACTCCTCTTTCTCTTTATCGATATTATTTTTTTATTCTTCTTCCTCGTCCTCCTCCTACTCCTCGTTTCCGTCTTATTGATCTCCTTCTTCGTACTTTTTATCTTATCTTATCTCCTTTTTTTTCTCTCATTCAGTCATTTTTTTTTCTTCCATATTCACCTCCTCCTTTTAGTATTGTTTGTTCTCCTTCTACATCTTCCCATTTTCTTCTCACACTCTCCTTTTCTCCCCTCTTACTTACCTCCCCTCCCTTCCTCTTCCCTCCTCCTCCTCTTCCCTTCCCTTCCCCTTCACCTGTTTTAATGAGGCGTGTGATTATAAGTGAGATGCGACTTCTAATAAGGAGTTTCTCACCTACCTTGCCTGCTTCACTATGTACGTTCATTCATTGCCTTATCTCATTCACTGGTTACCTTTTTTTGCTTCATTCATTCCTTCATTCATTGGTTGTGATATTTTTCGTTTTTTTTTTTTTACGTATTTTTCTAATTGAGTTGTTTTTTTTCTCGTTTTTCTTTTTCTATCAATTTCTTTCTCTTTTTTTTGTTTTGTTCATTTCGTACTTGTTGATTTTTTCTTTTTTTCTCTCTGATTTTTTTTCTATACTTTTTCATACTTTTCATTATTTTCTTCTTGATTTTCTTTTATTTATCTGTCAGTCAGTTTTTTTTTATATCCTTAAGCATCCTTGGCGCGCTCTCTTCAATCTCTCTCTCTCTCTCTCTCTCTCTCTCTCTCTCTCTCTCTCTCTCTCTCTCTCTCTCTCTCTCTCTCTTTCTCTCTTGGGTGCAGAAAGAAAGACAGAACGAAGGCCAATGAAGAGAAAAGGTAAAAAATAGAAAAAAAAGAAAAGATAAGAGCGAAAAATAAGACAGTCAGAGGGACGTATTGACAGAGAGAGAGAGAGAGAGAGAGAGAGAGAGAGAGAGAGAGAGAGAGAGAGAGAGAGAGAGAGAGAGAAAGACAGAATAAAGTATAGTAAAGGAGGTAGGAAAAAGGAAAAAAAGAATAAAGAAAATAACATCAAATAAAAAAGAAGATAATTATTTAAGCGAATGAAGGAAAAATGTAAATAATAACCATAAAATAAGAAGAAGGAAGCAAAAGGAAGAGAATACATAAAAGAAAGGAAGGAGGAAAAAAGAAAAAAGGAAGAGAAGCATGAAGGAAGGAAGGAAAGAAGGAATATGAGAAGAGAGAGAGAGAAAGAGAGAGAGAGTGAGTCATGCAGAGGAGGAAGGAAGGAGAGCAGCAGTGGAGGCAAAAAATGAGGGAGGGTGACGAGAGAGGAGGAAAGGAGGAAGAGAGGGAGGGATGGAGGGAGGAAAGATAGAAGTGAAATTGGAGAAGAAAAAAGGGAGAAATGATGGAAGGATGGAGGAAGGGAGGAGGAGGAGGAGGAGGAGGAGGGGGAGGAGGAGGAAGAGGAAGATGAAAGAGAGAAACAGAAGACTTTAATGAGAGAAGAGAGAGAGAGAGAGAGAGAGAGAGAGAGAGAGAGAGAGAGAGGTTAATGTAGGCGCCAATGTAGGGTTTAATGGAGCCACGAGCCGAAGAAGCAGAGCGTGTGGGGACAATGAGCAAAGTTACAAGCGATTTTTCAAAGTTTTTTCTTGTAATCTGAGGCAAAAATCTGGTCAGGCCTTTCAGTCTCCCCGTCAGTGAGATAATGGCCTCTTTCTCTCTCTCTCTCTCTCTCTCTCTCT
>NC_059281.1:6028090-6030300 GCF_017591435.1 Portunus trituberculatus
GTTTCTTAACTCATATCAATTTTTCACTCATGTTTTTTACTCACATTCTTTTCCTTGTTTTTTTTTTGCTCATGTCTTTTGCTCATTTGTCTCAGTCATGGGTTTTATTGACGTTATTTTTCATTGTTTTCCATTTTTTCTTACACATGTTTCTTTTATTCATGTTTCAAGCCAATTTTTATTCAATTTTTTTTTCTTATTCATGCATTTTTTATTCATCTCGTTTACTCATTTTTTTTATTCATTTCCTCATTTATGTGGTTTGGTCAGATATTTGTTCACTTCTCTATTTTTTTCATATCTTTCGTCGTATATTTTTACTCATGCATTTGTTTGACTCATCACTCATTTCTCAGCTGTGTTCTCAATCACCTTTAGTTTTACCATTTATTCACCACATCTTCTTGCCTTTTATTTTACACATTGCTTAAAATTCATATTCTTTATTCACCTGTTTGATTTTTTTTTCTGTATCCTTCTTGCTTCTCATTAATGCTTTACTCGTGTCTTAGTAAACTCATAAATTACTTACTTATTCACGGTGATTCATTACTGACACTTCTCACGCTGACTCACTCACGCTTTGTCCTCGTATGTCTCCTTCTCACCTCTCAGGGATGTAAATAAGGGAAAGCGTGACTCATTTATTCCCTTGAAGCACCTGTGAATAATTTTTTAGCAGTGATTTGTGTTTTACCTGCGTTTTATTGTTAGATTTTTATTGTTTATTAGTGAGAAGGAGCGTGTCAGTTCTTTTTATAGTGTCTCATAAAAAACGTTTCTTCTTTACTGTGAGTAAAGGAAACGTTCTCCCGTGACCCGCTGCCTTCATGGAACGTTAATGATCGAGAGATTTTTCTGCAGAGTAAAATAAACGTTTGATATTATTCACAAACACCAACCTGCATGTTTTAAAGCAATACTAGCCAAGGTGCTCCAAGGACGCAACGTTTTCTCTTGACCTTGAGTGACGAAGAAAACGTTTAAAGCTGAGTGGAACGTTTCCTCTTGAGTCCCTGTTACTCTTCTCATCTAAGAAAACGTTTATACTGCACTTTCTCGTCTTTTCTTTATGATTCACTGTTGCTTTTGTCATCGGGCAAACGTTAACAAGTCGCTTACATTTTCTGTTGCCTTGTGGAGGTGGACACACTCAACATCTGTGGCAGACTTTTTCATTAGTGAGGGAGCAATCGTTTTCCCTCTCGTCTCACAATAGCTGTTCTACCTCAGCAAACGTCAATATATCCCTCAAATGTGTGTGACGATCGTTTTTTCTCCTTGACTAACTCGTGCAAACGTTTACTGCTGACTCAAACGTTTCTACTCCTCCTCTTCTTAGCACCTCTTATTCTCTTACACATCGTTTTCTTCTCACTCAAACATCTGTGACTGAGACGTTTCTTCTCTCTCTCTTTCTCTCTCTCTCTCTCTCTTTCTGGGTCTACTGCTGATTCAAACGTTTCTACTGTTCCTAATGCTTCTTTCTCTTCCTCTTCCTGTTCCTGCTTCTCGGCCTGCGTCAGCCTCATTACTTCTACTCACAGAGGGTGTCTTAACCACCTCATTGAGTCAGTCGTGTCAGCCGACTCAGCAGCGACTCCCAGCTCAATAGTTTCTGGGTTAAAGGAGTGGTGTTGTTCTGCACGCCGGCACGAAGCTAGTTCTCTCTCTCTCTCTCTCTCTCTCTCTCTCTCTCTCTCTCTCTCTCCCTGGTGTTCGTATCTTTGTTCTTCATTTTCGTTTGTGTATGGATGTTTTTGTCATATTCTCTTTTTCTTTCTTTTTCTTTTTTATTCTTTCTTTCTTTCTTCTCTTTCTTTCTCTCTCTCTCTCTCTCTCTCTCTCTCTCTCTCTCTCTCTCTCTCTCTCTCTCTCTCTCTCTCACATATGTTCCTTTCCTCACCCTTTCCTTTCCCACCGAATTTTCTCTGCCTTTCTGCTGAACTCTCTCTCTCTCTCTCTCTCTCTCTCTCTCTCTCTCTCTCTCTCTCTCTCTCTCTCTCTCTCTCTCTGTCTGGCGGAATATTACAAAATTGGCGGGATATTGGTCGTAAGAAGACGCAATAAATGAGCGAAATACAAAGGTGCTGAGCGAAGCATTTGGCGTAAAATTCTGATACGGTGGCATTTTGAGTGTTTTTTTAATGTCTTTCCTCTCCCAACTCTCTCTCTCTCTCTCTCTCTCTCTCTCTCTCTCTCTCTCTCTC
>NC_059281.1:6030800-6040800 GCF_017591435.1 Portunus trituberculatus
GTACACATACCACGCCCCCTTATCAGCGGGTAGCTATTGGGCAGCAGATAGTGGAACGCAAATTTCAACTTTAAAAATCCTCACTGTAGAGAGTGAGCGAGGGAGTCCGGAGGCTTGCTGTTCCTTCACCCAGGTTTTTGTAATCACCGTCTTTCATTATCCCTTCCACTTTGTGTAAGATGATGTGTGAGCAGTCTCTGAAGAGTAAGGCGAAATGTATTAACCAAAAGTTTTCATGTCATTGATAGGAGGAAATATGTTAGCTTGTAGGTAATTACAGAGTTAATAGATAAAAGGTATGAAAGTTTATGAACACCTGGTAACACCCGCATTAGAGAAGTGGATATAATAGGTATGAGAAAATATAGAACGTCTTTTAGAACGATGGTTGCGCAGTATGAGGGAGGGATGCAGTTAGCAAGAACAGAAATGGAGTTAGCATAGAAGATATAAAAGATAACAAAAGATGGAACATTGAAATGAAGAGAAAGAAATCGAAGACAGTGATTTGAAATTTTGATAAGATAATGTTTATTCTTTTCATTTCACGCTGTTCATAAGAGCAGGTTCATATCGTTTCATGCAAGGAGCCTTTTTGTTTTCGACGTGTGTAATTCTTTTATCTGTATCCATTTCTGTCTGTGTTTGGTGCGTACATGGTGGCAATGTGGGTGTGCTGAGTGGGTGGGTTGGTCAGGTGGGAGACACACCATCCATGCCAGGATTGTACGCGTATGCGAGGCAGAGTAGGAAAATTTCTTCGTACATTTTATCAAATCTTTGTTAATGTGTTTAAGGATGCTGGAGGTAATTGAATAATATCTTTCAGTACATATACGCACTTGAAGTGTGTTTAATATATTAAGGTAACAAAGTGTAAGATGGATCTGTGATGAGAGGATAATTTGATTGTATTTAGTGAGCTGGCAACGACAGAGGTGGGTGACCCTAGTGTCCAGAGGGTGCTCACCCAGGCAGGTCATATTCCTGCTACCCGTCACCTTGTTGGGTTCTGCATGCGGTGTGTTTCAATGGATGTCTTGCTATGATGAATGTCAAAGGTAGATCTCACCACACTGGTCAGGTATTGAGAAGTTAGGTGGAGTATTTGGTTAGCTGGTTCCAGCTGTTAGGAAACGCTTGGCCAGTGTATAGTTATTTGTTGTTTGCTTGCCACGGGCGACTTGTTGGCTGCAGGCCTTATTATGTAAAGAACCCATCTTGTCCCGCACCAGTATAAATGCTTGCTTTACCTGACATAATGTATAGATTCAATAACTATTATTGTTAGAGTTACCTTATTAAATTTCTTGCATTGTTTAATATAATGCCTCAATATTAAGCTAAGTAAAATATTCCTTTTAAGTTTCTTGAGAAGTATAAGAGATGTTGGATGGTAGTTTGGAAATTTATGTTTGTTGTCAATATGTTATCATATGTGTCTTATATATCTAAGACAACGGCTAACACTTCGCCGAAGTCCTTGATAGGGGTAAGTAAGATTCTCCAAGGTCACTAGTAGAACGATCAGCGTGTTTGATGACATGTTTAAATTTCATGTTGAGGGAAGATTAAAAAACTATAAACCAATAGGGCAGTAATTTAAAAGGTTTGAGCTGTCACCCATTTAGAAACAAGTTTACTATAGTCAAATTTTGGTTATGAAATGTATATATTAATATAAATATTTCGAAGAGTTTTAACAGGGAAAATTCAAGCAAGAGGGAACAATTACACAAAACAATAAGAATGATCTTATTAGCTCCATATGCCTTTAGAGAGCTAAGGCCAGCGAGGACATGAAGAACATGACTATGAGGAATTTTTACAGGAGGCATGAAATATTGGAACTTGTGTAAGAGAGACAAGAGTCTGAATTATTTAGAGTAAAGTTCATAGCAAAGGTCTAAGAAAAGAGGTCAATTAAACGATGGATGAGATGGCAGTGATGCCACCAAGTTGAAAAAGACAAGGATACATGAAGAGCAAAAGTTATTGGGATTTATGGATAAATACTTTCTCTCTCTCTCTCTCTCTCTCTCTCTCTCTCTCTCTCTCTCTCTCTCTCTCTCTCTCTCTCTCTCTCTCTATCTATCTATCTATCTATCTATCTATCTATCTATCTATCTATCTATCTATCTATCTATCTATCTATCTATCTATCTCTATCTCTCTACCTATCTATCTATCTATCTATCTATGTATCTGTCTCTCTCTTCCTCTCTTTATATTTTTTTTTGTTCATGGCAAGGAATTACTGAGAATATACATATTGTTTTTGTTGTTGTTATTGCTGTTGATGTTGTTGTTGTTGATGTTGTTGTTGTTGTTGTTGTTGTTGTTGTTGTTGTTGTTGTTGTTGTTGTTGTTGTTGTTATTATTATTATTATTATTATTATTATTATTAGTATTATTATTATTATTATTATTGTTATTATTATTATTATAATTTTCATTATTATTATTATTATTATTGCTATTGTTATTATCATTATTGTCATTATTATTGTTGCTATTGTTGTTATTGTTGTAGATACCTTTCTGTCACTTTATGCTACTTTCGTAAAACATATACGTTTTCTTCAAGACTTGAGGAGTACCTAAAGAAAAAAAAATGATAAACTAGTCAAGAAAGAAAACGGGAATGGTGAATCAAGGGATGTATACAAACATACACATATACACAATTTGTAGATCGTTTTAATATTGACTCGTGTTCGCCATCGGGAATGTTTACACGGCTGGCCTTGGTACACACATAGGGGCGTACACACAGACACACACTCATGAGGGGGAGAGACAGAAAAAATAGATACATAGAGAAGAGAGGGAGAGAAAGGAAGATAAGGAAACAATAAATGAAGGAAGCTAAAGACAAAAATAAATATATAAATAATAAAACGCATGACTTTTATCTAAGAGAGAGAGAGAGAGAGAGAGAGAGAGAGAGAGAGAGAGAGAGGGAGGTTACAATAGAACGTTCTCATTCATCTTCCCGTCGTATGTTCCTTATTTGGGAAGGTTTGTTTTACTTGCCATATACTCCGCTGGTACCGCCATTGGAACCGCCACTGGAACCACTGTTGGAGCTACCATACCCGCCATTGGAACCACCGTAGCCGCCGTTGGAACCACTGTGGACGCCGTTGGAGCCTCCGTTGTAACCACCGTTGGAACCACCGTAGCCGCCGTTGGAACCATTGTGGACGCCGTTGGAGCCTCCGTTGGAACCACCGTAGCCGCCGTTGGAACCATTGTGGACGCCGTTGGAGCCTCCGTTGTAACCACCGTTGGAACCACCGTAGCCGCCGTTGGAACCATTGTGGACGCCGTTGGAGCCTCCGTTGTAACCACCGTTGGAACCACCGTAGCCGCCGTTGGAACCACTGTGGACGCCGTTGGACCCTCCGTTGTAACCACCGTTGGAACCACCATAGCCGCCATTGGAACCACCGTTGGAACCACTATAGCCGCCATTGGAACCACCGTTGGAACCGCTGCTCAGAGGGGCCCCGAGGTTAAAGACAGCAAAACCAGTGGCGGTTCCTCCGTTGCTCCCGTAGCCGCCGTTGCCTCCGTTGTGGCCGTTGCTGCCATAGCCGTTGTTTCCTCCGTTGCTGCCATAACCGTTGTTTCCTCCGTTGCTTCCGTAGCCTCCGTTGTCTCCGTTGTGGCCGTTGCTGCCATAGCCGTTGTTTCCTCCGTTGCTTCCGTAGCCACCGTTGTCTCCGTTGTGGCCGTTGCTGCCATAACCGTTGTTTCCTCCGTTGCTTCCGTAGCCACCGTTGTCTCCGTTGTGGCCGGTGCTGCCATAGCCGTTGTTTCCTCCGTTGCTTCCGTAGCCACCGTTGTCTCCGTTGTGGCCTGTGCTGCCATAGCCGTTGTTTCCTCCGTTGCTTCCGTAGCCGTTGTTTCCTCCGTTGCTGCCATAGCCGTTGTGTCCTCCATTGCTGCCATAGCCGTTGTTTCCTCCGTTGCTTCCGTAGCCACCGTTGTCTCCGTTGTGGCCGTTGTTTCCTCCGTTGCTGCCATAACCGTTGTGTCCTCCGTTGCTGCCATAGCCGTTGTGTCCTCCGTTGCTTCCGTAGCCACCGTTGTCTCCGTTGTGGCCGTTGTTTCCACCGTTGCTGCCATATCTGCCTGTTTCCTCCGTTTCCTCCATGGCCGTTCCTTCCGTTGCTTCTGTTGAAGGTGGAGTGAGAGGACACGTCGGGCGCCCCACAGCACACGCCCAGCAGCAGTGCCACGCCAGCACAGGCCAACAGAACCCTCTGTTGTGTGGGTGGAGGGGGAGAGGTGGTGTTAGATTGGTTACTGTTGCTGCAGCAACAATAAGAACATTACTACTACTAATACTTCTAATATCACTACTACTACTACTACTACTACTACTACTACTACTACTACTACTACTACTACTACTACTACTACTACTTCTGGATCTACTACTAGCAGGTGTTCATCCCGGCGGCCTGATGGTCTAGGGGTATGATTCTCGCTTAGGGTGCGAGAGGTCCCGGGTTCAAATCCCGGTCAGGCCCATTGACAGCGTTGTGCTGTGTTTTGCCTTCTCAATTCCCTGAGTACAGAGCGTCCCAAAGAATGCCTGCCTTGACATGTCCCATTCAACAAAATCCAGAGTGAGTCAAGTCAGGAAGATCGAGAGTTAGTTCATTCTTCAGGTCGTACACATTTTATTATTTCGATGTGACTATTATGTGGAATACATTGGAGAGAGAGAGAGAGAGAGAGAGAGAGAGAGAGAGAGAGAGAGAGAGAGAGAGAGAGAGAGAGAGAGAGAGCACATGAAAGAACAAAATAAAAAAGTACTGAACAAACAGAGAAATAACAGGAAACTTACAAAGGAAACAATATAAAGAGAGAGAGAGAGAGAGAGAGAGAGAGAGAGAGAGAGAGAGAGAGAGAGAGAGAGAGAGAGAGAGAGAGAGAGAGACAGACGAGCCAAACAAAGAAGAATGCAAACATGCCTTTTCATAACCCACCATGTTTAGTCGTGAAGAGAAGTGAAGACGAGTGAGAAGTCTGTTGAAGAAGCTCCCCACCAAACCTTTTATACTTCTGCCAGAGTTGCCACACGCCACCTTGCCTCCCTGCTACCGCTCCACGCTCATTAATCATATATTTTCCTTCTTATTCTTCCCAGCGGTGAAAGAGAGAAAAAAAGAAAGAGTGCCGGCAATCCGTAGAAGCAGCAAGCAAGGAAGGTCATATTTGCTTGTGGTCAGAAGAGGAGGCGCTGGAGGAGGCCGAGGCGGGGGCTTGAGGCTAATGGTCTTGTGAAACGCGACGGGCCTTGTGTAGGTGATGAGATGGTAGTGGAGGGTGGTGTAGGTGGGGAAGGGTGTGGTGGGTGGCTGGGAAATGGCTGAGGGTGGTGGTGAGGGTGGTAGTGGTGTGGAGGTGCTGTAGATGTGCTTGAAGGGGGGTGGTTACTCAAGGCCGCCTTCCAGTGTTTGTGTTGGCTAAATAGTGTGTCTGTGAAGGGAGGTGTGTGTGTGTGTGTGTGTGTGTGTGTGTGTGTGTGTGTGTGTGTGTGTGTGTGTGTGTGTGTGTGTGTGTGTGATTGTTGACTTGCTTGTGAAACTAGATTTAGTGTTGGTAATAGTGGAGTTACAGAATCGTGATTTACTTGTATCTGTTGTTGTTATTGTTGTTGTTTTTGTTGTTATTATTCTTTTGATAAATATCCAATCAACAAGAATCGTCCTAAAAACACAGTATCTCCAAACCACAAAACATGCACCACAACATCACAACACTGCACATCCTTCACCCCAAGATCACCGTCACATCATTTTCACACCTCTTGTTCATCACCATCATCATCATCATCACTATAGCATCTCTTCCTTTCCTCATCACCATTACATCACCATCACATTTACACCCATTCCTTGCTTCAATACCATTACATCTACACATTGTTCCTTGCATCACCAACACCGCTGCACCAACTCTACACTTACCATCTCCTATTCTGTACCCTTGATAATACCTCTTCTTGGTGCCCTCCCGCTCCTCAACACACCACTCAGCAGTCTCTTGAGGGCAGATCACCTCTCAATCACCATCAAAGTTGAAATTGAGCAGCATTCCCATTGCTATTTGTTCACCGGAAGTTCCCTGCCTTGAAATTGTTAGTAATGGTAGTATTTGGACAGCAATGATATATATTGCCTAAATTCTTACTTGTGTTTCTTTTTGTTGTTCTGAGTTATAAATATGATTGAGTTTATTATGAAATTGCAAATAGTTTTAGCTTGTTCTTTTCTTCAATGCGTGTGACTGGTTTTATTATGTTTTTATTTATTTATTTTTTGTTTTGAATATATGTTTAATGTTTTTATTAAGCTGTGCACGCCATCGATGGAAGGAAGACAGCTATTGTTGTTATTGTTGTTGTTGTTCTCATTAATAATCTTTTATCTACACTAAGAAACCTCTTGTGTAAAAGACTTGACTCCATGAAAACATATAAGAAAAAAAAATAAATTAATTATGTAAACAGAAACACAAGATCACAAATTCAGAAATACAAGACAGTACAAATAGAAATAGTAAAAAAGTAAGAATTCTCAGAAGACAGTGTGGGGGATTGTGGGATAATTCATGCTGCATCCTAGGCTGGACACATGGATGTGCATAGGAGCGTGGGAAGGCACCGAAAAAAAGCAACACAAATAACTTTCACTGAACAGGAGCAGACATCGATGAGGCGTGACTGAGGGAGGGAGAGGAAGCAAGGAAGAGAGTGGGGGAGAGTGAGAGTGAGAGTGGGGCGATGGAGGAAGGGAGGGAATGGGAATGAAGGGTAAAGAAGCAGACCAGAAAGACGAAAGGAAATGAATGAAAAAAAAAGAAAAAGCAAACAGGAAGGAATGGAGGAAGAAGGGAATATGTAAAATACTAGTGAATGATGATGAATGTTGATAATAATGATAGTGATGAGGAGGATGCTAAGGAAGAGTTTGTTTTTATCATGCATGAAACTTAAGCCACTGTTCACCATCAATATCATCATCATCATCATCAACATCACCATCACCATCACCATCACCATCATCATCATCATCATCATTATTGTTCAAATATGCGCAACCTACTTTCATCATTCCGTATTACAGTCTATTTTTCCTGATATTTTCTTCTTTTTTTCCTTCTATTATGTCGAAGGATACAGTGATGCATCTCTCTCTCTCTCTCTCTCTCTCTCTCTCTCTCTCTCTCTCTCTCTCTCTCTCTCTCTCTCTCTCGACGAGCACTAGTGGCCAATGTATGTGTGTGTGTGTGTGTGTGTGTGTGTGTGTGTGCTACTAGTGATGTCTGAAGGATTCTTGTGTTGTGTGTGTTACACACACACACACACACACACACACACACACACACACACACACACACACACACACACACACACACACACACACACACACACACACACACACACACACACACACACACACCTTTCTAATTCACATCACCAATGACTTCCTTCCTATCTTTACCTTTGCAATACCTGGTGATAATTAGAGCCATCCCACCTGTATACTCACCTGTGTGTTAGTAATTGCCGCCCTCACCTGCCGCGCCACGCAATTCCCCGCACCTCCTGTCTAATGATCGCTTGGTCGCGGTCTCAAGGATCATCTTTAGTTGGCGCTGCATGACTCTTCCCGTTTTCTTTTGTCTGTGTATACGCTTAAATGGATGTTCTGGAGGTCTCGTTCATTATTTAGAAAGAAAATTTCGCTTATTATCTTGTCAACTTCTAGGATGCATCACTGGAAACTATTGTGGTTTTCAAGTGCGTTTTTGCAATTTCGTTGATATTTATAGGTTTATTTGAAATTATCTATTTGTTTTCAAGGGTTTTTCACAGATTTTTTTATATTCTAACTAAGGTTCTGTTCTTTTGACTGAGTCTATTTGAAGTTATTGTTAGATTTTCATGGTTATTTTCATCATTCTAATGTATTGGCCAGGACTGTTATTTTTACATGGCTTCTACTGATAGTTAATGTGTTGTTTTCAAGATGTCCATGATTGAATACAGCTTAACTGGGACACCACACCTTTAACAGACTATATTGTGGAAAATGTTTGCGTTTTCAATAAGGTTTCCATGATTATAGTGACGGTGAAAGACTGCACACTTCTGAAATGCTTTTATAAATACTGTAATGATTTTTATGTATATTTCCATGATTTTAATGATAATTCAACAGAGATTCTGTCCACTAACGGTGAAATCTTCGTGAGAATCTGACTAATCTCTGGAATTCCTCGCCTGCTTCTGTATTTCCATCTTCCTATGACTTGAACTCATTTAAGAGGATGTTAGCTATTCTTTTGGCTGCCAGAATGATAAAATATGTTTCACCTCGCGACAGAATAACGCCTGTACTCATTGAGTTGCATTGGTTACCGATAAAGGCTCGTATTGCTTATAAAATTTGTGTTAACTTATCAAGTAATGACTACTGGAAAACCTGTTTATTTAAGAAAGTTATTGTATCCATTTGAGGTTAGGACAAGTGTTGTAGTGAGGCATGCAGCAGATGAGTACAGGCTAAATGAGCCAAGATGTAACTCAGATACGGGTTTCAGAACCTTTCCAATGTGTGCTCCAAGACTGTACAATAGGCTTCCAGTGCAGGTCACGGCAAGCAATAGCAGTGAACTTTTTAAGAAAAGACTAAAGACATATTTATTCAGGGATGCCTATGATATGTCAGATATGACTCACTCAACATTATACTGTGTAAGATTTTAATGTGAAATTTTTATGTTTTGATTACTTAAACTACATTACATGTATAGCTAGATTTTATCGTGTGTGTGTGTGTGTGTGTGTGTGTGTGTGTGTGTGTGTGTGTGTGATCAGTTTTTACAATATTTTATATAGTACTCTGCTAGGTATTGTTCATATTTGTATTTTATATTTAATTACTATAGAATAGAGGCTCTGCAGAGCGCCACTAGTTGGTGGAGCAGGGTCTGAATGTAATGACAAAGAATAAAGAAAGAAAGAACATCCTCGGGCCTGCTAGGGAACTGGCATCTAAGTGGGCTTTTTTTTTTTTTTGTTTAATCGTTTCAGTTGCCTTTTTGCCAGATTTACCCTCTTACATAAGAAGCAGAATTTTAAGACATTTTTCCTATTATTTTGGCTAACTCTCTCTGACCTGCTCGGGACTGGCAACTAAGCAGACCTTTTTATCCAATGGTCCTTGTTTCCCTAGGCCAGATTTCCCCTCTTACATAAAAAAAGGATAGAGATCTCAAGAAATTTGTCCCATTCTTTTCGTTAACTCTCTCGAACCTGCTCTTGGATTGGCTTCTAAGTGGGTCTTTATATTCAATCAGTTTTGTTGCTTTAGGCCAGATTTACGACCTTACATAAAGAAAAATAGGGAAAATTTTAAGACATATATCCCATTCTTTTGGCTAACTCTCGAATCTGCTTGTGAACTGTCATCTAAGTGCGGCTTTTTCTTTAATAGTTTTGTTGCTATTGGCTAGATTTCCCCTCTTACAGAAAGAAAACAAAAATATGTGTTTGGCATCTTAAAAATGGTTCGCCTGAAAGCTTGAAGTGTTTCAGAATAGCGACCTAAATCGTTGTTGCTTTGTGCGAGTCATGTTACCTGTGAGTGGCGGAAGTGTTGGTGCAGGTGAGTGTTGCGTGTGTTGTGTGGAATATTAACATGGAGGTGAATAATAGTCATCAGTTGCAAAGGTTAACTGGTTGTATGTCTTTCATTTCCTGGGGTCTCTCTCTCTCTCTCTCTCTCTCTCTCTCTCTCTCTCTCTCTCTCTCTCTCTCTCTCTCTCTCTCTCTCTCTCTCTCTCTCTCTCTCTCTCTCTCTTTTTCATCCATTATATCAACATCATCGCATTCTACATTTTTCTTGTTTTTCATGTCCGTGTTTCTCTCTCTCTCTCTCTCTCTCTCTCTCTCTCTCTCTCTCTCTCTCTCTCT
>NC_059281.1:6045800-6063300 GCF_017591435.1 Portunus trituberculatus
TGAAGTGTTCATAGTATTATTTATTTACACTGTTTATCACATCCTTGCTTAGCCTGAAGGAGTTTAAGAGTCAGTGGACCTCCATACCGTCCACTTCACTCCACTTGACCAGACTGGAGAATAGAACGGGTTTTAGCGGCCGTATCCACCTGAACTACCTCCGTGCCCTCCACCGAAGCCTCCACCAGAGCCGCCTCCATGACCGCCACCAATGGAACCTCCGCCGTAGCCGCCACCTGATCCACCGCCGTGTCCTCCACCGATGGAACCGCCGCCGTAGCCGCCACCAGAACCTCCGCTGATGATGACCGTGCTGGAACCACCGCCGTAGCCGCCACCTGATCCACCGCCGTGTCCTCCACCAATGGAACCACCGCCGTAGCCGCCACCTGATCCACCGCCGTGTCCTCCACCAATGGAACCACCGCCGTAGCCGCCACCTGATCCACCGCCGTGTCCTCCACCAATGGAACCACCGCCGTAACCTCCACCTGATCCACCGCCGTGTCCTCCACCAATGGAACCACCCCCGTAGCCGCCACCTGATCCACCGCCGTGTCCTCCACCAATGGAACCACCGCCGTAACCTCCACCTGATCCACCTCCGTGTCCTCCACCAATGGAACCGCCGCCGTAGCCTCCACCTGATCCACCACCATGTCCTCCACCAATGGAGCCTCCGCCGTAGCCGCCACCTGATCCACCTCCGCTGATGACAACAGTTCTGGATCCTCCACCGTATCCTCCACCTGATCCACCGCCGTGTCCTCCACCGATGGAACCGCCGCCGTAGCCACCACCTGATCCACCACCGTGTCCTCCACCGATGGAACCGCCGCCGTAGCCGCCACCTGATCCACCGCCGTGTCCTCCACCGATGGAACCGCCGCCGTAGCCGCCACCTCCACCGCCGTGTCCTCCACCACCGGATCCTCCACCGTAGCCTCCACTGGGACCGCCAAGATTGAAATTAATCGTTGCTCTTCCACTTGCTCTTCCACTTCCATAGCCTCCTCCTCCTCCTCCACCTCCACCGCCATGGCCGCCACCACCGTAGCCTCCTCCTCCACCTCCACCATGGCCACCTCCACCGAAGCCGCCACCTCCTCCACCGTAGCCTCCTCCACCTCCTCCACCATGGCCTCCTCCACCTCCTCCACCGTGGCCTCCTCCACCTCCTCCACCGTGGCCTCCGTGCCCTCCGTCAGGCAGGGCCAGAGTGGAGGCTGCCGCCACCACCGCCACCATACAAACAGACGCCAACTTCTGTGGGAGAGACAAAAAAATCCACATTATTTCTTTAGTTTCCTCTTAAGACATACGTTTTCTCTCTCTCTCTCTCTCTCTCTCTCTCTCTCTCTCTCTCTCTCTCTCTCTCTCTCTCTCTCTCTCTCTCTCTCTCTCTCTCTCTCTCTTCTCACAGTCAATTGTTTACCATCACAAATCTTTATCACATTTCTTTACCTAACTTTCACTGCTTTTCACTCTCTCCCTCTCTTTCTCTCCAATCCATTTTTCCCTGTCTTTTCCTCTCACTTTCCCTACATCTTTCCTTTCCTTTCCCCTCTTTTCCTCTTCCTCCTCCTCCTCCTCCTCCTCCTCCTCCTCTTCCTTCTGCTCCTCCTCTTCACAACCTCACCATTTTCGAGTTCCCAAGTTGGTGTGAAGAAGACAATTCTGCCTCCACCTTATATACTGATGATCTACCTCCCCTCCCTCTTCCTCTCCCATTCCCCTTCCCCTTCCCCTTCCCCTTCCCCTTCCCCTTCCCTTTCCTCCTCTACCCCTTCCTCCATCACCTCAACCCCCCATTTCTTGACCCCCCAATGCATGCAAGTCATTCTATCTCTCCAGTGCCCCCTATTTTCTTCCTCCTCCTCCTCCTCCTCCTCCTCCTCCTCCTCCTCCTCCTCCTCCTCCTCCTCCTCGACTCAACGGCCTCTGCCCGAGCTCTCTCTTTCCCACTTACTGAGTTTTCACCTTTCCGTCTCTCTCTCTCTCTCTCTCTCTCTCTCTCTCTCTCTCTCTCTCTCTCTCTCTCTCTCTCTCTCTCTCTCTCTCTCTCTCTCTCTCTCTCTCTCTCTCTCTCTCTCTCTTATTATGTTATTTCTGTATTCCTTTGTTCGTTTATTATTTTTATTTTCTCTATTTACTTTTATACGGTCTCTCTCTCTCTCTCTCTCTCTCTCTCTCTCTCTCTCTCTCTCTCTCTCTCTCTCTCTCTCTCTCTCTCTCTCTCTCTCTCTCTCTCTCTCTCTCTCTCTCTCTCTCTCTCTCTCTCTCTCTCTCTCTGTTTCTTTCCATTCCTTCCGTCATACCTCATCCACATCTCTTCCACATTCCTCTCTCAACATTCACTCCATCCTTCCACACCTTCCTCTTTTACTCCTTTTATTATTAATCAAAACTCCATCATCTTGCTCCACTTAAACTCTCCACTTGCCTCCACTTCACCTCTCCACCTCTCCATCTCTCTCACAATATAACCACCCACGTTAATCCGTATTGTTTACCCTACAGCATCCACATACATCCACTACAGTACTTCCACATCCACATGCACATTCCTTCACATTCCACCTTGAAATCCGTTCACTCCACCTGTCCACTAATCATGCATTCCTACACCTTCCACCAGCCTCATACTCAAGGGCGGTACAGGTGGAGGAGGTGGAGGAGATGGAGGTGGATAAGGTGGAGAGCAGGTGCAGCGTCTCCTTTCTCTTGCTTCGCTCTGTTGAAGGTAAATTAGCTATCGGACGAAGAGGAAGGAAAACAGAACGAAACGAAACATAAAAAGAAAAAAAAAAAAAGGAAAGACTGACAGCAATTTAACTCAACTCAGCTCAACTCAACACTCCGGAGAAAAAAAAAATATTTGCTGGATAAACTACCGTATTTGCCTTCATCATATTTTGTGTATTTTGTTGGTGTATTTCCTTCATCTATTTCCCTTTGTTGCTTCTCTTGTGTGTTGTTATTGAGGGTTTTTATGTTTATATTTGACCAGGAAGGAAAATTTAGGAAAGGAGGATAGGACAAGGAACAGGAAGAGTACTGAGTGAATAGAAGGACGAGGTGATGCAGGAAGAGAAAGAGGAAGAAATACCTGAGTAATATAAATGAAAATAAGATACAGTGGAGGAGCATGAGGAGGAGGAGGAGGAGGAAGAGGAGGAGGAAGAAATAGCTGGGTAATGTAAATGAAAACAAAATACAGTGGAGGAGGAGGAGGAGGAGGAGGAGGAGGAGGAGGAGGAGAAGGAGGAGGAGGAGGAGGAAGACGCTATGAGTTATAATGTTTAAGAAGTGATAGCGTTGAAATTTAATTGATTTGAAATTATTTACTTGGGAATGAGTTTAAGTTATTGTTCTGTTATGAGGCCGTTTTCGCCATTATTTTTTTTCTTTCTCTTTTCTTAAGCTGCCATCGTCATCGTCATCATCATCAATCTCATCGTCATCATTATAGTCATCATGATAATCTTGTTGGACTTTCATTTTGTTGTTGTTGTTGTTGTTGTTGTTGCTGCCGTTATTGTTATTCTTGTTGTTGTTGTTTTTGTTTCTGTTATTGTTGTCATTGTTTAATGTTATTATTTTCATTTCTTTTTTTTTCTTATTTCTTTTTCCTCTTCACAATGATGATGATGATGATGATGATGATAATGACGATGATGTTGATAATAATGATGATGATAATAATAATAATTATAATAATAATAATAATAATAATAATAATAATAATAATAACAATAACAATAATAAAAGTAATAATTGTAATAACATTAATGATAATATTATTGATGTTAATAATAATAATAATAATAATAATAATAATAATAATAATAATAATGATAATAATAATAATAATAATAATAGTAATGATAATGATAATAATAATGATAATATTAATAATAATAATATCAATAGTAATAATAATGATAATAATAATAATAATAATAATAATAATAATAATAATGATAATAATAATAATAATGATAATAATAATAATAATAATAATAATAATAATAACAACAATAACAATAATAAAAATAACAATAATAGATATAACTAACGATCACGTATCTTTCATCTCAAAACACACACACACACACACACACACACACACACACACACACACACACACCGCGTAGTGTAGTGGCTAGCACGCTCGACTCACAATCGAGAGGGCCGGGTTCGAATCCCGGCGCGGCGAGGCAAATGGGCAAGCCTCTTAATGTGTAGCCCCTGTTCACCTAGCAGTAAATAGGTACGGGATGTAACTCGAGGGGTTGTGGCCTCGCTTTCCCGGTGTGTGGAGTGTGTTGTGGTCTCAGTCCTACCCGAAGATCGGTCTATGAGTTCTGAGCTCGCTTCGTAATGGGGAGGACTGGCTGGGTGACCAGCAGGCAACCGAGGTGAACACACACACACACACACACACACACACACACACATTGTTCCCAACGACTCATCCATCAAACTTATTATTTTTTACAACCTTTCCCTCCAAGTTTTCCGTGAATCACGTCTTCCAATCTTGACAATCTTCACTCCACTTCTTTTTAATCCATCCTTTAACAATTGCCACCACAATCAGAGTGTGGAGAAGGTCAGCCAGTACTTGTTCCGCTTGTGTTCCACCTTTGTTCCACCTTTGTTCCACCTCTGTTCCATCTGATTTTTTTGTCATCCCAACACATCCTCTTCATCCCGTGTTTCCCTATTTCCCTTTGTTTTCCCTTTGTGTCCTCTAACGTGTCTCTTTCTACCGGGAAATGGAGGATGTGGATAATACAGGTGGATAAAGCAGGTGGATGAAAGTAATGAATGACAGATATATGGTAGAGCCTTGTGACAGGTGGATGAAACATATAAATGACGAGTAAGTGGATGAGAGGTGGATGACAAAGATGGAATGACAAGTAAGTGGATAGCAAAGATGGATGACGAAAGTGGATGACAAGGGAACGGGTAATTTCTCAGATGTTTAACCCTTTCAATACCATGACGCGTTCCCATATTCATTCTGCTTACTATTTGATTTTATACAACTTCAGAGACTCATATGGGGATTGAAATAGTAAAGATTGTGGGCCATTAATCTTCTGACCTCCATAGACCCTTCCTAATGTCAAAAAAATCGTTTGATAACACCAAGAATTCATTATAAAAAAACGTCTCATTACTGAAGGGGTTAAGACAAATGGTATGGGTACTATATAGAACTGTGGAAGGAAGTGGATGACATGTGGATGCTCTACGTGGATGCTGTATGTGGACGGGTGTGTGTTTATTATGGGTTAGGTGATTATTGTATGAGAGAGAGAGAGAGAGAGAGAGAGAGAGAGAGAGAGAGAGAGAGAGAAAGAGATTACCTATATTCAACAATGCAAAATATCATAATAAATAGGAGGAAAGAAACTGATAAGATTACTTTTTTTAATATTTATTTATGCAAAACATGATTACTGCCACCAATACAATATTCTTTAAACAATCCTTTCTTTGAATTTATATGAACTTAACAATTTAGAGCAGAAAGTGGTTTACAAAAAGTGATACACGACTAAAGTGGAATTATTGGTTATTGATCAAGTGCTGGGGTGGAAAACAAAATCCCTAGTGGAGTATACCCATAGTGGAGGTGGAGCTTGTAATGGAGGCGCTCACTTCCTGTACCCGTAACTGCCACTGGAGGAGCTGCCGCCGCCGTAGCTGCCGCCAGAACCCCCGAAGGATCCTCCACCGAATGATCCACTGCCCAATCCACTGCCGAAGGATCCATCCCCGAAGGAGCCGCCACTAAACAGTCTACCAAAGCCTCCACCTGATCCGAAACCTCCATTTCCGAAACCTCCATTGCCAAATCCTGCACTTCTGTAGTATCCACCTCCACTTCCGAGACCGCCAAGTCCACCTAGTCCACCCAATCCACCTACTCCACCCAATCCACCCAATCCGCCAAAGTTACCGAAGTTTCCTCCACCCAAGCCTCCGTTACCGAAGCCTCCTCCACCGAAACCTCCTCCACCGAAACCTCCACTACCGAAGCCTCCTCCACCGTAGCTGCTTCCACCGCTTCCACCGCTTCCACCGTGGAGTCCAGGGGCGGGCATTGCTGAGGCTGCCACCATCATCACCGCCACCACCACACACACGGCTGCAGGGTTCTGTGGTGGATTGAATGTGGTAGTAAGTTAGTGTTTGTAGTAGTTTGGAATGTTTGTGGATTAGATGTGGTGGTGGATTAGTGTTTATGGAGGATTGGATGTGGCGATTGATTGGTGTCTGGTGGATTGGAATGTTTGTGGAGTGATGATGGAGTGAAATGTGGTGGATTACAATGAGGCAGTAGTGGATTAGCTTGTATTGGTGGATTGAACTGGAGACACTGACAACACTTTCGTTCAGAAAAAAAATACACTTAACTGAAATGTGGATTAGAAAAGAAATCACAGACAACACTACAGCCACTACTCCACCAGTCAGGAATGTGGAGGTGGGAACTGTGGCAGGCGTCGTGTGGTAGTCATCTAACTTCACCAATACCACTACTGCCGCTAATATCCATCTATAGCCACCTCGTATCCACATATACATAAACTTATCTATTTTTTTCAAAGCTCCCTGTTGACTTACACGACCAAACCTGAGTCTGTTCCAGTCACCAAATCTATTAATACAAACCACACAATCTTTCATCTCGTCTATCTTTCCTATGCATAAGAAAGACACAAAAATAGACACAAAATCATTGAAAAGACATTTGCTATTTCAGTCTCTATTGAAACTTAGAAAGCATTAGACTGGTTCACACTTCAAGGAATGATAGGTAGAAATAGGCAGCATTTTTGTAGCTGTCATTTTTTTGGCGTTTATATTCGTAATTTTTAATGTGAATGGAACTTTGACTATAGGGTTCACGATGGGTTAAAAGAGGATTCAGTACCTATGGAGTTTACCCTAAAGATTATATAAAACTGAGAAGTGTTTTAAGGGGGGAAGAATACAAAACAGAATCACTTTAAGTATGGAGGTGCTTTGAAACTCTCTCCTCGCCTGATCTGTGTGTTCCTATGTACTCCTATGTGTTCCTATGCACTGCCTTGCTTTGCCTTACCATCTTTGGGGCACAGAAGGATGTGTATGACAGAAGCATCGCACCGCACCCTTATATACAAATCTCCACGCCCTTCCACACATCCCACAATGCTCCTCATCCTCCATCTTCACAAGGCCACGCCCCTGGATCATATCGTCACCTCCAGGACTCATAACTCCTATGTGAACCCCCCTTACCCCCTTTCATTTCTCCGCCACCTCCTCCTCTCCTTCCTCTTCTATCCTGGCTTCACCTCTCCCGTTCATGCATGTTCTGTTGAGTGGAGTTTTGGGCCTTGAGAACTTGACTTTTCTTTCAGTTTCATGTGTCTGTGTTTAAAGGAGGAAATAAGAAAAGTGGAGAGATAAAAGGGAAAAACATTGAGGTCAGGAGTTTTGATAAGGAAAGTTGGGGAAGACTGATATAATAAGTTTAATGATGGAAGAAAAAGATTAGGAGAATGAGATAAAAAGTCTACTTATTTTTTTTTTCGTTTTCATATCTGTCTATGTTGTTGAGAAATGTGAATAAGATAAAAGATACTAAGATAAGAGGAAAAAGAGACCAAGCAGTACAGACTTGAATAGAAAGTTACATATTATGATTAAAATGCTTACATAAAAGTTACTGACATGATAAGTTACAATTATCTTGAATTTTAAGTGAGATAATTGAATCAATTAACGGCTTCTTCCTTGTGTGTGTGTGTGTGTGTGTGTGTGTGTGTGTGTGTGTGTGTGTGTGTGTGTGTGTGTGTGTGTGTGTGTGTGTGTGTGTGTGTGTGTGTGTGTGTGGATGAGAGAGAGAGAGAGAGAGAGAGAGAGAGAGAGAGAGAGAGAGAGAGAGAGAGATGCTGAGTAGTGTAAAAGACATAATAAGGAAGAACAAGAAAAAATGTGAGGAAAACAAAAATAAGATTGAGAAACGAGAGAGATAACCATAGAAAAGTAACAGAAAGGAGAAAAGGAGCTCGAAAAACGTGAAAGCAGAAGAAATGAGACGGTAAAGCAAGGGAAAAAATAAGAAAAAAATAGAAGAAAGGAGGAAGAAGGAAAAGGAAGAGAAGGAGGAGGAGGAAGAAGGAGAGATATATTTACCAGGTGAAAGGGAAAACTATGTCGGAATATTCTACACTTTTTTCCCTTACTTTTTTTTTTTCCATTTTGCTCTGAGGTTCTGGAGCTTAGATGGATGTGTAATAGGGGTTGGGGGAGGAGGGGGTAGGGAGGAGAAAGAGGTGGTGACGATGGTGACGATGATGGCGCAATATGAAGCTGGATTTATGACGTGGGGTAACAGAACACTCCTGTCACACTGCATGGGAGGAATGTGCTTGACAACGATAATAATAGTAATAATAATAATAATAATAATAATAATAATAATAATAATAATGATAATAATAATAATAATAATAATAATAATAATGGGAAGGAGAGAATGAAGAGGAGACAGTTGGAGAATGAAGTAGAAGGAAAAAAGGGAAAGGGTGAGGATGATGATGAAGATAGGAAGAAGGATAAGGAGGAAGAAGGAGGAGAAGAAGGAAGAAGAAAGGAGGAGGAGGAGGAGGAAGAGGAAGAGGAAGAGGAGGAGGAGGAGGTGGAGGAGGAGGAGGAGGCGTAAGAGGAAGAAGAGGAGGAGGAGGAGGAGGAGGAGGAGGAGAAGCATAAAAAATTAGATGAAGAAAAATGAAAAGATCAGAATTATAATATGAGCAAGTAACAACAGGCAAATTATCACCATCATCATTAAACTCACCTGCAACAACAACAACAACAACAACAACAACAACAACAACAACAACAAAAACAACAACAACAAAGATAACAAAAAACAACCTAATATCTTTTCTTTATTTTCCTCTTTTTTGTTAACGTCATGTTGGATTAATTATTTCATCTTTCTTTCTTTTTCCTTACATTTCTTTTTAACTCATTCTCGTTTTCCTTGGCCTCTCCTTCTCCTCTCCCTTCTTTGTCTTTCTCTTTTCAAATATTAATGGAGAGCAGGAGAAAATAATTATTGAATTTTCTTCTTCAATCATTGTCGCACTTAATCATTTATACTTTATTTCTATTTTCGGTATTTTTCACACTTTCACTCGTCTATGTATGTGTGTGTGTGTGTGTGTGTGTGTGTGTGTGTGTGTGTGTGTGTGTGTGTGTGTGTGTGTGTGTGTGTGTGTGTGTGTGTGTGTGTGTTTGTGTGTGTGTGTGTAAGTAAGTAAGTAAATAAGTAAGGTTTATTGTCAAACCGATATTACAAATTCATTACAAATTATAGATAATATACATTGGCACGGCCTGTCGAGTCGAAGCTCCCTAAAACTGAAATATCTGCATAACGTTGTTTGGCAGTGTGAGTGTTATGGCAATGAGGAAAAAAAAAAAGCTTAGTAGATCAGTGCACAAAACATACATTTGCATATATACGACCACTCATACTACACCCACTTACAAAAATGGATCTCACTGTTTTCAGATGCACATTAATTATTATATTTTTGTTGTTAACAATTTCTTCATCAAGCACTTTTTTCTCACTTAATTTCTCACTCACCTATTTCTCTATACCCATTTGTCTCCATTTATCCTCCTCTTACCTCTTCTGCATTACCTCACTCCTCCATTTACCCATCATTACTATTTTTCTTACTAGTCACTCATTTTTCATTCATTCACCATTCACTTATATCCTCTGCTCACCCAATTCTCTTGTACTCATTTCCTTCTGTCTTCCGTCTCCCACTCTGAGCTGTCCCTTTCGTCCATTCACCCATCATTACTATTTTTCTTACTGCTTCATAATTTTTCATTCATTCACCATTCACCTATTTCCTCTGTTCACCCAATTCTCTTTTACTATTATCCTTCTGTCTCCAGGTTCCCACTCTGAACTCTCTCTTTCTTCCATTCACAAATCATTACTATTTTTTTTCTTACCTCTCACTCTCATGTCCTTTTATTCATTCATCCCTCACCCATTTCAGGTTTCATTCAGTTCCCTCTTACTCATCTCCTGTGTCCTTTCTCCCACTCACCCATTGTTCACTGTCTCACATTTCCCTCCCATGGTATGACCTTCTAAGGGAACTCCCCGGTAGTGCGTTGTAAAGATAACACGCCTGAATCGTCTCAAATCTGCAGGTAATTGGCTATGAAGGTAATTGGTGTGACCTTGATGTTTTATTTTTAGCACCATTACATTATCAACACAAATGCCAAAAGAATGTGTTTTTTTGCGGGGACGTGTATTTTCTTGGTTGTTTTTGTATAGGCGTCTCATATTTTTACCATTACAATTATCAACATAAATGATTAAATAATGTGTACTTTTTATCATGTTTCTGTGTATTTTTTTTTTGTGTGTGTTTTCGTAATTCCTTGCCTTGTTTTGATATCACAGATTTACTCTTTCACCGTTTTTAGCATTTTTAGATTATAGTGCATTGCTATTTTCAATTATTACCAAAATAAATACAATATTCCGTTTTCCTTATTTCTTGTGCACATTCTACAGAAAAGAACAATTTTTTTTTTCGCTTTTTTGCTGCACATTCACTTTTTAACCTCGTTCTTCGACCACCGCGTTCTTTTATCATAACTTAAACATTAACATCTTTTCCTTATTTTGAAATCTTAACTCATCAACGAAAACAACGAAAATCAGTGGCATCTTTTTCCTTCCCATTGAAATCATAGCCTGATACAAAACAGAATCATAAAAAAAAAGATAATAATAATAAAACAATATAGTGGCTTCCTATTTTAAGACTAATGGTAAGGAAATATAACACCTCTTCAGCAAACCTCAAAAGGAATGAAAAAAAGAACATATTAAAAATTTCCCCTTTCCTATGCATATTCTTTCTCTTCTTCTACTATTCATTTTTGCACTAATTCCAACACGGATGTCTGCTAAGAATTCTTGAATGCCTCACCATCTCAGTATTCCCCAAAGGTATGGTTGAACGTCCCTATATCCGACACTTTGAAAAAAATAGATGCTACTGGAATTTCTTGGCTGGGGCCCGTCCTTCACAAGAGGGCGAGCAGGGTGGGCGTGTAGTGGGCGTGTAGCGGAGCGGCGTCACCTGTGTTTCAAAGGTGAGAGGAGATGGATGAGTCTTTCCGGTGCAAGTGTCGTGTTTTTTAGCGCCACGCGACGCTCACCTTAGCATTGTCTTGACTCTCTGCGCTCCTTCAGTGTTGGGGGAATTGATTTGTACTGTATCTCCCTTCTTGGCCGGAGGGAAGAGAGGGTACGATGACTAAGAAAATATTACTTACACCTGATCTTTTCTTTACCTTTTCGCTCCAACAAATCTAGTATTTAATATAATTTACTCACTTCATGACACTGTTATCTTCGGATTCGTATGAAATTTGGTGTATTTGTTTGTATCGTAGTCATAGGATCCCCTAAGTCCTTCAGGTACCCTCTTCACACCCTTAAGAGACATGCAGTAGGAGTTCGGAGTCTGGCAGGCGAGACGTTCATCTTGATGCGTGAAAAGACGAGATGAACGTTTTGCCAAAGGGCGTGACACGGATCTGATATTTCACTTACTGTTCACACCTGGCTGGACTCGTCTACACACCTGCCTGGATCTCCTACACACCTATCTGGACTCAATTATACTCCTGCCGTGACGTAGCTCAGGATTCAATGTTGTAATTTTCACTGATGGTTTATTATGATTTTTATTTTTCATTGTTTTTGTCAGTTATGGTTCACTCTCTTGACCTTTTTCCCTTCTAAGAGTCTAAATTTCTTACTAGAATGTGCCTAAATGCAATGAAGTGAGGGGAGGAAGGGGGTATGTCTTCTGTACCTTTATTCTAATAGTGCCACAAATGCAGCCATAAAGAGACACCCCTCATTTCTCAGCCCTGATCTTTCTCATTACCAGACTAATGAACACACACACACACACACACACACACACACACACACACACACACACACACACACACACACACACACACACACACAACGAAAGAAAGCAAGGACCATATGCGAAAAAATATCAAAACAAAAGCCTTCCAACCTTCACTAGACTTTATTGTTAATCGGCAAAGTTTTTTCATTTTCCTTACACTTTTTTTCCTTCCTTCCTCTCGCTCTCTTTTTCTTCCCCATCGCGTGTGTCTCTTGCCGTCACTTGCACCGTCACTCTACACATGTTAACATCACTGACGACCTTCAGGTGCGATTCGACACGAGAGAGAGAGAGAGAGAGAGAGAGAGAGAGAGAGAGAGAGAGAGAGAGAGAGAGAGAGAGAGAGAGAGAGAGAGAATATTGGTGTTCATGTTTTCTTTTTCTTCAAGGATGATGAAGTAATGCAGGAAAGAAGGAGGAAGAGGAGAAAGAGGAGGAGGGGATGGGAGAGCAGGCTCGTGGAGATCATGGAGAAGAAAGCAAATTAGGGATAATAACACGTGTAAAAAGAGAGAGAGAGAGAGAGAGAGAGAGAGAGAGAGAGAGAGAGAGAGAGAGAGAGAGAGAGAGAGAGTAGTAGTACTAGTACAAACCAGTTAACATGAAACACCCCCACACACACACACACACACATTTCCATAACTTTGAAGGTCAGATAAGCTAACAAATTCACGGCCTTGCCACACATTGCCACTAATTACTCATGTATCATGCAAGAGGTGAGTCACGCGAAAGGTTACGAGAGGGAACAAGCTGAATAGTTATATTTTTAGCACCTATATTAAAAAAAAATACATTAATACCTGTATTTTTCAATTTATGTGTATTTTGGCTTTAATATCCTCGTTGTACATTCTCTCTCTCTCTCTCTCTCTCTCTCTCTCTCTCTCTCTCTCTCTCTCTCTCTCTCTCTCTCTCTCTCGTGTGTATATATTTGTATATTTACGTATCTCTGTCTGTCACTTTACTTGTATGATATTTTGATTACAATCGCCCTGTGTGTGTGTGTGTGTGTGTGTGTGTGTGTGTGTGTGTGTGTGTGTGTGTGTGTCTGTGTAAGTGTGTGTGTCCATTTCTACATCCGTGTCATTACCGCCCCATTACATGACACGGGAACAAGCAGCCGTGGTGAGGCGAGGCGACCGCGTGTGGAGTGCGGGAGTGCGGAGGGCCAGCGAGGTGAGTGTGTGAGTGAGGCAGCAGATCGCACACAATGAAATGCTCTGGTGCAACACTCGCTGAAGGAATGCCTGGGCCGGAACCACACACAGAGGGAGGGAAGGTTTGCTTGAGTATTGCTTAAGTAAGTTACATATATATATTTTTTTGAGAAGGAATGTGGCTGTCGTGGTGGTGGTGGTGGTGGTGTTAGTGGTTTGTTTGTATATATATCTATTTTTTCGTGTTTATGTGTATTTGAGCAAGAATGTGGTGGTTTGTTTAAGGACGTGTGTAGAGTGTGACATGAGTACGTGGAATGAATGTGATTGTTTTGATTGGTGATGATAATGGTGATGATAGTGATATGTTTAAAGGAATGATACTAATGTTAACGATGATGAGGGTGCTACTACTACTACTACTACTACTACTACTGGTACTGCTACTGCTACTACTACTACTACTACTACTACTACTGCTACTGCTACTGCTACTGCTACTACTACTACTACTACTACTACTACTACTAGATGATGATGATGGTAATAGTGATGTTGAAAATGATGATAATAATAGTAATAATAATGACGATGATAATGGCAATAATAATAAGAACAATAATAGTAAAGATAATAGTAATGATGATAAAATAATAATGATAAGGATAGTAATAATGGTAATGATAACAACAATAACTGTTCTCACCTCTAAAAAGAAAACGATAAAGTAAGCACAAAGCTAACAGCCATGAGAATAACAACCCTTAAAAAAATAAAGAAAAACGAAAGAAAAAACGAGATAAATTTTAAAAAGGTGAACAAAATGAAAAAAAAAAAAAAATCTGCCTTCACAATTTCACACTTTTCCCGCCACAACCCGTCGGAAATTGATCGTGATTTGAGTCTTTACCACTGTGCGTCTTTGTGCGTTCCTCAAGGTAGCATGGCGTGTTTTTACCCTCTTATTATGTCCTTATGGCTCCTTGTCCTCTAACTGTGGTCGTTTCTTCCCTTTGTTGTTCTCCACCTTATTGTCAATAATTTTTCCTCTACCTCTGTTTTACACTTCTCCAATTTCCTCGTGCTCATTTTTTTTTTTTTTTTTTAGTTCTTCCGAGCGTCTCTCCTTCAATTTTATGTGTGTTTGGTTTATGTATGTATTTTTTACTCTGTCTTTCGTTCTTATTATATTCTTTTTTTCTTTCTATCTATCTGTTTATCTCTTCCTGTTTTGTATTCTCTTGTCTTCATCCACTTTCTCTCTTCTTCTCTCTTTCCTTTTCTACTCATGTGTGTGTGTGTGTGTGTGTGTGTGTGTGTGTGTGTGTGTGTGTGTGTGTGTGTGTGTTAATGGATTTCTGTCACGTACTTAAAAATATTATATCGTGACTTTGCTTTTCTTTTCTCTTTGCAATTTTCTTTTATATAGTAATTTTGATGTCAGCGTTGTCTCTGTCTTCATTGTGTTTGGTCGTTCGTGTGCTCGTTCGTTGAAGTCACGTTAGTAGGCGATGATGATGATGATGGTGGTGGTGGTGGTGGTGGTGGTGGTGGTAAAGGAGACCAGAGTAGTAATATCTGGTTTTGTGTGTGTGTGTGTGTGTGTGTGTTTACTTTTGTATTAATAGAAAAAAAAAATCAGAATTACTACTACTACTACTACTACTACTACTACTACTACTACTACTACTACTACTACTACTACTACTACTACTACTACTACTACTACTACTACTACTACTACTACTACTACTACTACACTACTACTACTACTACTACTACTACTACTACTACTACTACTACTACTACTACTACTACTACTACTGCTACTACTACTACTACTACTACTACTACTACTATCACCACCACCCAGTAAGGATTTTAGAGACAAAAACAACAACACGAGTGGTCCTTTGTATATAATTATTGTTGTCACACTGATGTCATGCTGATGTCACGCTGCACTGATGGGGTTCTCCGGTGGATCTTCTTAATAGCTGTGATATGTAAGAGTGGAAAAGTAGTCCATATTTTCCTGATTTCCTTCTTATTTCCCGTATCCTTTCCCGTGTCCGCCGCCTCCATGTCCATAGCCGCCTCCGCCGCCGCCGCCAACATTACTGGTGCTGTGTCCAACGCCGCCACTGTAGCCACCGCCGCCGCCGCCATAGCCGCCACCGCCGCCACCACCACCGCCATGTCCGCCACCGCCATAACCGCCGCCTCCAATGACGAAGTTGATGTGTCCACCGCCTCCACCATAGCCACCACCACCACCACCACCGCCACCGCCGCCGCCGCCGTGTCCACCGCCAAACCCTCCACCAACGTTGCTGGTACTGTGACCAACTCCACCACTGTATCCACCTCCTCCACCGTGTCCTCCACCTCCTCCTCCACCGCCATGGCCTCCACCGCCGCCGTATCCTCCACCACCGCCTCCGATCACGAAGTTGATGTGGCCTCCTCCACCGCCGCCATGTCCACCACCACCTCCTCCACCGCCGCCAAGTCCACCACCAAAGCCTCCACCAATATTGCTGCTGCTGTGGCCTACTCCACCACTGTATCCACCTCCTCCACCGTGTCCTCCACCTCCACCTCCACCATGGCCACCACCGCCGCCGTAGCTACCTGGGTCTGCCGAGGTGGAGACGGCCAGGACCACCAGACACGTACACAGCACCACTTTCTGCAGGAGTGGAAGAAGTGGAAGAGGTATTAGTGTGGATGAATGGGTGAAATGAAGTGGAGAAAGGAGTGGAATCGTTTGAGAGGAATTTAAGTGTTATGGAGAGCATAAATAAGAGTCGAGTGGAGAGAAAGAGAGAGAGAGAGAGAGAGAGAGAGAGAGAGAGAGAGAGAGAGAGAGAGAGAGAGAGAGATAAGGGAAACGTGCATCTAAGCTATAACTCAAAAATAATTCAGTATGAAAATAATAAATTACTTGGTGGATGGGCAAAAAAATATGCAAAGTAACTAAATAAAACATACTAACAGCTTTCACACACAAAAAAAAAAAAAAAAAACAAATACAAAACTGATATAAAAAGATCTTCATAAAGCACTATATGGCACATGAGTTTTAGAAAATATGTGGATGTTTAATTATTTTTGTTCCTATTTTCTTTCTTCCTTAATGATTCACGATATTTCTTTAAGTGTGGCTGCTTTTGTTTCTTCCCACTTGTTTGCCTCACCATGTCAGTGTTGGACCAAGCGAGTGACTTGATGACAACTCAGGAGACACACGCCCTTATATACCCCGCCAGCCAGCGACAGGAGATGCCACATGTCGCCATAAAATTAGAAATTATTCCCAAATCGTTCAATGATTTCTGATCTTATAATATTGTTTATGGTGGTTAATTTTACCTGGAGTAAGAGGTTATGAATTAAAGAATGAATGGAAAGTGAAATTAGTGATATTAATTTGTGTATTATGTACAAAAAATGAATTAATAAGATAAAAAGAAAAGGAAAATGGAGTCAAATGAAAATAAAAGAACCACAACAAATTGATCCTGGAAATTATTAAAAGTATCGATTAGGTGTGTGTGTGTGTGTGTGTGTGTGTGTGTGTGTGTGTGTCGGTGTCTGTGTGTTGGTAGGTTGTATTGGTCATTCTTCATTTTTTCTGTTCTTTTTTTTCTGGTTCATTCTCTCTGTGTCTCTCCTTTTGTCTCGGCATTGTCCAGCCGCGTGACTTGTGGTTGAGGTGGAAGAGTTACTTAAAGAATCGCCACGTGTCCCTCTCACCGCGTCTTGTCTTGTCTTGTCTTATCACGGCGTCCGGCTCGCTTCCTTTGTCTCCTCGTATTTCTATTTCCTCGTATTCTTTGTTATTCATGTCTGCTTTTATTTTATTTCATTTATCTTTGTTTTTTTTCAGTTTTGAACGCTTTGTTTCATTTACTCTGTTTAATTTAAGGTTCAGAGGTTTCATAGAATTTTCTTTTATTTTTTTTTATTTCTTATTTATTTTGAACACTGCGATGATGACGTTAAGTTAACTGATTCTGTTTTATTCGTTATTTCTATCAATGGTTACATTTATTTACTATGATAATGGTAACACCTTCATCATGCTTCCTTTACTTCATTCAGTGATTTCCTTTACTTCAATTTAATGATTTCTTCAACTTACTTCATTCTATGATTTTCAATTATTTTGTTTCGCGGGTTAGTAAAGTAATTTCTGTAATTCTACTTTTTCATAACAGAGTTAACATTTTTCATATTATGTTAGCATGAATGTCTCAAAACATTATTGTTACATATGCATTC
>NC_059281.1:6065800-6103300 GCF_017591435.1 Portunus trituberculatus
CTTGTGTTAATTTTTCTACGTATGTTTTTTGATAGTTTTTCTTTCTGCTTTTCTTTGTTGTTTATGTTTTTTTTTACGTACATTGTTTTTACTGATCTGCTTTCGTTTTCATTATTATTTTGTTTTTTAATTTTTTAATTGTTGTTTTATTTCCCTTTTGTCTTTTTAGTTTTCTTTCTCTTGTATATTTTCTTTTATTTATATTTGTACCCTATTCTTTTTATCATTGTTTTCTTATTTGTCTTCCTATGTAGTGAAAAAATCAGACATAATATTCTTAATCTTTTGAAATTGCATATTTATAAAAGAAAAAAATATAATGAGGATATTGCAAAAAAAAAAAATATATATATAAGGAAAAAGTAGAATATCGCAGGAAAGTGTAGAGAAATGACTAGCTATGAGAATTATTTATTGTGAAACGAAATGAAGTGATGCATTCTGAAACACTTTTTTGGCATATTTACAAGCTGCAGACGAACACTGATACAGGTAAACAAGAGACAGGTAAGCAGACGGTAAGACAGACAGACAGACAGACAAGTGTACACGTAAACAAATAGACAAACAAATTCTCTTCTTTCCCTTATGTTAATTAGTTAGTTAAGGTCAGTCAGGAGTGGATGAAAGTGGAAGGAAATGGCAGGAAGTTTCATGTCCTACTTCCGACCATATCCACCCTTTCCTCCACCACCGCCTCCACCATGACCACCTCCACCACCACCGATGCTGAAATTGATGTGTCCTCCACCTCCTCCACCGTAACCTCCACCTCCTCCTCCTCCTCCTCCACCATGGCCTCCACCTCCTCCTCCACCACCGTAGCCGCCTCCTCCACCTCCAAGGTTGCTGTTGCTGTGGCCGGTGCCTCCACTGTAGCCTCCACCACTGCCTCCACCATAACCTCCTCCACCGCCACCTCCACCTCCTCCACCACCATAGCCGCCTCCTCCACCTCCAAGATTGCTGTTGCTGTGTCCGGTGCCTCCACTGCCACCTCCACCGTATCCTCCTCCACCTCCTCCACCACTGCCTCCACCATGGCCACCACCTCCTCCTCCAATCACGAAGTTGATATATCCACCACCACCGCCGCCGTGGCCGCCGCCGCTTCCACCTCCTCCACCATAGCCTCCTCCCCCTCCTCCTCCACCGCCGCCATAGCCTCCTCCACCACCACCGAGGTTGCTGACGCTGTGACCGCTGCCTCCACTTCCACCTCCACCGTAGCCACCGCCATGGCCTCCACCTCCACCTCCTCCGCCTCCTCCTCCACCGTAGCCTCCACCAGGAAGGGCGAGGGTGGAGGCGGCAACCACCACCACCACTACAAAGATGAATGCCAACCTCTGCAGGGAAACAAATCATCATCATTATCTTCATCATCATCTTCACCATCATCATCATCATCATCATCATCATCATCATCATCATCATCATTAGCATCACCATCATCATTTTCAATATTACTAAAGATATGACTATAGAAATGGTGAAAACAAGTTGAGAAGAAGGAAGTAATAAGGCAGTAAGAGAGAGAGAGAGAGAGAGAGAGAGAGAGAGAGAGAGAGAGAGAGAGAGAGAGAGAGAGAGAGAGAGAGAGAGAGAGAGATGCAATAGAAAATAATCCAAAAATTGTAATTATTATTATTATTATTATTATTTATTATTATTATTATTATTGTTATTATTATCATCATCATCATTATTATTATCACTATCATCATCAATATTATTAGTAACTGTAGAAGTATTAGCAATTTTAATCCCAGTAGTGTAGTAGTACCATCATCATTACCACCATTAACCCTATTACCACTACTATTACTAACACTATTACCACCATCACTGTTACTCTCATATCATCATCATAGACATCTCTCAACACACAAGACTACTGAAGAAGGCGCAGCAGAAGGAACAAGAAGTGGAGGTGCCTTAGCTCTTACCATGCTGTTGGCTGAAGGAGTGAGTGACGACCACCTTCACCCAATCGCTTATAAACCCAACTATACCACCCCGTCACCCTCAGAAGCACCCTTGACTGCCTCCACCACCCCCTACTACCCCGCACCACCCGACACTACCCCGGCACTCTCTTCACAGCCTCCCCTTCACGCCAGCGCCCATCACTTCTCCACCAGGCCGCCCCATCACTGCCATTGCTCTTCTCTTCTCCTTCATCATGCTGTTTCGAAAGAGGTGTGATATTGCGGGCACTCGATTTGTAAGTGTGCGTGCGTGTGTGTGTGTGTGTGTGTGTGTGTGTGTGTGTGTGTGTGTGTGTGTGTGTGTGTGTGTGTGTGTGTGTGTGTGTGTGTGTGATTTCAACGCTTGGGAAGAGACTTACTTAACAATGATTCTTTACTTCTTTTTTTTTTTCATTTTCAGGTTTCAATTTCATCTCTTGTTTATCTCGTCTCTCAGGGTTTTGTTTTGTTTTGTCTTCGGATCTCTCTCTCTCTCTCTCTCTCTCTCTCTCTCTCTCTCTCTCTCTCTCTCTCTCTCTCTCTCTCTCTCTCTCTCTCTCTCTCTCTCTCTCTCTCTCTCTCTCTCTCTCTCTCTCTCTCTCTCTTTCTCTATCTATCTATCTATCTATCTATCTATCTATCTATCCATCTATCTATCTATCTATCTATATTTATCTTTCTGTCTGCCTCTCTCACCACTGAACCAGCTTTAAGAAATAAACTAACCGACCATAAAATTAAACTACAAAGAAAACACTCTTATAAACCCAGCCAAGCCACCTACAGTGTCACGCATATAAACCCACTCCAGCCCATCTTACCCACTAACCCACCTACCAAATTAACCCACTACCGAAATGACATACAGAGCAGCCAGTGTAAATTGTAAACCTCACCCCGTGTACTAAAAAGGAACTCTCCCTCTCTTTCCCTCTATGCGCGCCGGGGAGAGAAAACTTAAGTCAACGTTGCCCAGTGAAGTGTTGAACTGCAGCAGCGCAAGGCAACGAACTAGCGAGCCATATGGTGAAAAAATTGATTCCACGTTGCAGATTTCATTCTCTCTCTCTCTCTCTCTCTCTCTCTCTCTCTCTCTCTCTCTCTCTCTCTCTCTCTCTCTCTCTCTCTCTCTCTCTCTCTCTCTCTCTCTCTCTCTCTCTCTCTCTCTCTCTCTCTCTCTCTCTCTCTCTCTCTCTCTCCTTCTCACTCTTTCTGTCTCACATCGATTAAGATGATGCAATGGTCCGTCATGAGAGAGAGAGAGAGAGAGAGAGAGAGAGAGAGAGAGAGAGAGAGAGAGTTTGTGTGTGAGAAAGAACAAATTTACTCACCCACGTAATGGAGTGATTAGTATACCTGTACATACTACAATCTCAGGTGCTAAGGTGCAATTAATTAATGTAACCTTTGTGTTAGAATATTTACTCTTATCTCACATCACCTTTATCTTTCTGTTTCATTACCTTTATTTTATTTCCTTAGTCTTTACTTTTTTTTACTTTACTATCATATTGTTTGAACTGATGTAAAGTAATGTAAAGTATAGTTTATTGCCATTTCATTACATGTACATATATATTGCTTAAATAGACGTGTTCATTGTTGTCTTGCTTTACCGTTAATTTACTGCTAATTGTTCTGCCTTTACCTTCGTTTACCTAGCTCAGTGGTATTCATTGCACGGCTCGCGAATTTACGGCTCTCGAAAAATAAATAAATAAATGAATAAAAACAATAAAGCAGACTTCCACTCATCACAGCATTAAGTAAGTTTGGTCTTCAGTTTGCTCTTAATAACAAGATATATAGGCTAATATTACTATGTCTAATTTTTCTTATTTTCTATATTGCCCTACCAGCCCAGTACTACTTAATTTAGTTGAGTTATGGTAGCTTGCACTAGCTACGGCTCTCTCAATGGATGTGTTTAACCCAAGTGGCTCCCTTGTAAAATTAGTGAATGACACTGACCTAGCAACTCAAGGACCAGTCAGGCTCATGAAAAGTGTGCAGTATCCATAGTAAAATAGAAAAGGATAAGGAAAATAATAGTATGTTTTATTTTGAAGCTCATTTTTATTATTTGGTATGAAGAGGATATTGGCCAAGAAATATAGACTGGTAAAGTGAAGAGAATAGAAAATGGTAGTAGATAAGTGAGTATATGTTAAAGGAAATATATAAAAAGAATGTGTTAATAATGTATCTTATTTTTTTCCTTCAACATTCCAAATAAATAAAAAAAAAGTGAATATATAGAAAAGTATCAATCATGTTTAGTGCAGGTTTGTTTAGTGAATTTGATGTTAATTTTACTTATATTTTCTTTAATTTCATTGGTGTAGAGTTTAATTATAAACTAAAAACGAAATAGAGCAATTTTAAATGTTATGAATGGAGATATTTGTCTTGGCTGAACAATGTAAGAATATGTAACTGTATGTGTGTGTGTGTGTGTGTGTGTGTGTGTGTGTGTGTGTAATTCACCTCGGTCGTCTGCTGGTCACTCAGCCAGTCTTCCCCATTACGGAGCGAGCTATGAGCTCATAGACCGATCTTCGGGTAGGACTGAGACCACAACACACTCCACACACCGGGAAAGCGAGGTCACAACCCCTCGAGTTACACCCTGTACCTATTTACTGCTAGGTGAACAGGGGCCACACATTAAGAGGCTTGCCCATTTGCCTCGCCACGCCGGGATTCAAACCCGGCCCTCTCGATTGTGAGTCGAGCATGCTAACCACTACACTACGCGGTGTGTGTGTGTGTGTGTGTTTCACTGTTTGATCTGCTACAGTCTCTGACGAGACAGCCAGACGTTACCCTACGGAACGAGCTCAGAGCTCATTATTTCCGATCTTCGGATAGGCCTGAGACCAGGCACACATCACACACCGGGACAACAAGGTCACAACTCCTCGATTTACATCCCGTACCTACTCACTGCTAGGTGAACAGGGGCTACACGTGAAAGGAGACACACCCAAATATCTCCACCCGGCCAGGAATCGAACCCTGGTCCTCTGGCTTGTGAAGCCAGCGCTCTAACCACTGAGCTACCGGGTGTGTGTGTGTGTGTGTGTGTAAAGAGGCAGATTGTTCAAAAGCAAACCAGGTGAAAATTATTCTCTCTCTCTCTCTCTCTCTCTCTCTCTCTCTCTCTCTCTCTCTCTCTCTCTCTCTCTCTCTCTCTCTCTCTCGAGGTAATAGTTCTGGATGACATTTGATTTTTCTGCAATTGATTTTTCTCTATCTTCATTATCATCATCTTCGTCATCGTCACCATCATCATCGTCATCATCATCATTATCATCATCATCATCATCATCATCATCATCATCAGCTTTTTTATTTGGACTATCTAACCTTTTCTTATTTCCTTGTTCATGTTTCTTGTTTTTTATATCTTGTTGATATTTTTCTTATCTCTTTTTTTCTGATCAACATCATTACCATTGTCATTATCACATATAAAGAATTAAACCAGATATGTTCATAATTCAGTTTATTATTGTTATCGTAACAGAGAGAGAGAGAGAGAGAGAGAGAGAGAGAGAGAGAGAGAGAGAGAGAGAGAGCTTTCTACAGCAAATTCATAGGAAAACGAAAAAAAAATATGGAATTAATTATTAGATGGATGAGGAGACTGGGAGATAAAGAAGAGGATGGAAGAAAAGAAAGAAGGAAGGAAGGAAGGAAGGAAGGAAGGAGAGATAACAAAGTAGAACAGAAGAAAACTATGAAGATGTTAAGAAAAGAAAGCAAAAATACAAGGAAGTGGAAAAGGAGATAATGGAGGAAATGGAAAGAGCAAAAAAGTGGATTCCATTTTTTTACTTTCATGAGGTGGATTAACGTCCATATCCTCCACCATATCCACCTCCACCTCCTCCACCACCTCCGTAGCCTCCACCGCCAAGGGATGTGCTGAAGCTGGCGCCTCCACCGTAGCCTCCGCCAAAGCCTCCACCTCCTCCACCACCGTGACCTCCACCACCTCCACCGTAGCCTCCACCACCTCCTCCACCTCCGAGGATCACGCTGTAGCCTCCACCTCCGCTGCCTCCACCGTAGCCTCCACCTCCTCCACCACCGTGACCTCCACCTCCTCCACCACCGTGGCCTCCACCTCCTCCTCCACCTCCGAGGATCACGCTGTAGCCTCCACCTCCGCTGCCTCCACCGTAGCCTCCACCTCCACCACCGTGACCTCCACCTCCTCCTCCACCTCCGAGGATCACGCTGTATCCTCCACCTCCGCTGCTTCCTCCGTAGCCTCCTCCTCCTCCACCACCGTGACCTCCACCTCCTCCTCCACCGTATCCACCACCTCCTCCTCCACCTAGAATGGCGCTGAAACCTCCTCCTCCACCGTAGCCTCCTCCACCTCCTCCACCGTAGCCTCCACCACCTGGCCTGGCGAGGGTGGTGGTGATGCCTACCACTACCACCATCACCACCACGCTGGCTTTCATCGCCCTCTGGAAAAGAAGAAAATCATTACCATCCTCATCATCACCAACATCATCATCATCATCATCATCATGGGAGATACAGAATTGGATTAGAAGTGAATGAATGTAGAAGTTGGTTTACCATTGTGTGAGGTGGACGGATGCCTGTCGTCTGCTGATCACGAGGAGTGTCGATGTGACTTATATATCGTGTGTGTGGAGGAGGAGGAGGAGGAGGAGGAGGAGGAGGAGGAGGAGGAGGAGGAGGAGGAGGAGGAGGAGGAGGTATTGTGAAGAAGAAGAGGCCGTGAAGGTATCGAACTAACGAGGCACAGTGACGAAAAAAAAAATGTCGAATAGAAGAAGAGAAGGTGGAGAAGGTAGAGAAAGAGAGAATAAGAATAAATAAAAAAGAAGGAAAAAATGATGATGATGAAAAGAAAGAAGAATTAAAAAAAGATTATAAGATTAAAATGTAATGAAAATAGTTCCCCAATATCATAATTACCAGAAAGACTGAATTCACCTTACGATTCTAGATAAACATTTCGTCCTGGGCTCTCCTTTTTGGTGCCAGATAATATTACTCGTGCGACTTCTTTCCCCTGTCTCGTGTTTACCTTAAGATTCCCTCTCACATCCAAGAGGAAAGAAAACACCTCTCTGTGTGCCGAGTGTCAGTGCGGCGTAGAGGGAAGGCGAGAGTCTGTGTGGGAAGGGAAATTTGCGTGGAAAAGACAAAATTCAGACCAACTTTTTTTTCATCAGGTATCGTAAAAGAAACACGATGAAGAACACAAAGGAAATTAAAAGAGGCAAAAACAAAAGATAGCATAGAAATTACTACAGTGTTTGGGAAAGAGAACACAAGGGAAAGTAGGGGAGGAACAGAATAATACGAGACTTATTGTAACTTTTTATAGTGTTTGGTTAAAAAAGGAACATAAAGGAACATAAAAAACAACAGAAGGTATCATAGAACTTTCTAGGGTGTTTGAGAAAGGAAGCACACAGGAACATAAAGAAAGAACGAATAATACAAGACTTCCTGGAACTTTCTACAAGGTGTTTGGAAAAAAAAGGGATCATAAAGGAACACAAAGAAAGAACAAATAATACACGAATTCCTGGAACTTTTTATACGGTGTGGGTAAAAAAAAAATAAAGGAACACAAAGAAAGAACAAACAATACAAGATTTTTGGGAACATTTTTTGGGATGCAAGGAAAAAAAAAAGGAACATAAAAGAAATGAAAAGAAGACCAACAATAGCAGACTTAATGGCATCTTAGTTTTGGGAAAAGGAACAGAAAGGAATATAGGGAAAGCACAACAGCAGCGGACTTGTGGCCACTTTCTATGGTGCTTGGGACACGATACACTGTCTGAAATTAAGCAGGAAATGCAAGACAGTAATGGCAAAGGCTCCTCTCCATCAACAGAGATAGATAGATAGATAGATACATACATACATAGATAGATAGATAGATAGATACATACATACATACATAGATAGAGAGAGAGAGAGAGAGAGAGAGAGAGACGTCTTTATAACTAATTCGATTTTTAATTTTTTTTGTGTTTTTAGGTACATACTTTTTTCGTAACAATCAATTGCTTCTTGAATTTATATAGGTCATTTGAACACATATACAGCAAATTTTCGGAATAAAAACAACAGCTTTTTAGTAACAGCAAAAAAATATATAAACACACAAGTAAAGACTCAACATTTTTTAAAAGCAAGTAAAACAAAGAATATTATGTATTTGAAAAAGAGAAAATGGAAGAAAGTCGAGCTAATCCGTTACTCCATCTGGTTGAGGAGGACGCGAAAGGAAGAAAATTAAAGCTGGCATTGAGAAAAAGCATATAGACCGTAAATCAAGTCAACAAATCGTGCACCATTGCTTCAAAGGAAAACATAAACAAAATGGGAGGTCACTTGTAAGGCAAACCAACAAGGAATAGATAAATAAAGGAAGGTGGAAGTATATAGGAAGATGTATATGAGGTCGAACACAAAATAAATAAACGAGTAACTATGAAAAAATAATAAAACATGAATAAAAAGGTAAATAAGAGAACATTGCATATAAAACTCAGTCCGTCATGCAAAATAATCACGTATAACCTTAACAATACGTGGCTAACCTTACAATAATCAAATATCATCGTGTTACTTGGAATTCTTAAGTCTCCCGTCCGTCATTCTGCAGTCAGTCAGCTCACGCATAGAAAACGACATCCACAGACCGCAGGCCGTTATGACAGGCTGAAGAGAGCGAGAGGTATTGCTTTTGTCACGGTGTTTCCATTGTGAGATGAGGCCTTTACCTGTCCGCCTGTCTATGTGTCCACCTGCCATTATCTGTTTGTCCGTATGAGTGTCTAGATTTGTCGTGTCATTTTTTGATTTGTGCTTTATATATATATATTTTTTCTCTTATTTTTCATGTTTGTCACGCTGTACTTAGTTTTGTTTCGGTCTGTCTGTCTGAGTGTGGGGTTATCTGTGTGTGTTTTTGTCTGTCTGTCTGTTTGTCTTCATGTCTGTCTGGGTGTCTGACTGGGTAACTAGGTCTCTCTCTCTCTCTCTCTCTCTCTCTCTCTCTCTCTCTCTCTCTCTCTCTCTCTCTCTCTCTCTGTGTGTGTGTGTGTGTGTGTGTGTGTGTGTGTGTGTGTGTGTGTGTGTGTGTGTGTGTGTGTGTGTGTGTGTGTGTGTGTGTGTGTGTGTGTGTGTGTGTGTGTGTGTGTAACACGTGTTGCATCAGTGTGCGGTGCCATAACACACACACACACACACACACACACACACACACACACACACACACACACACACACACACACACACACACACACACACACACACCATGACGCCGTGGACTCCCTCAGGCTGAAACACTCTCGCTGGTGGGACATTTTCTGCTTCCTCAAATTGTTCTTCATCTTTTACGTCCCACTTGCTTTTCTTTCTTTCGTTTTGTCTTGGTTTCTTCTTCCTCCTCCTCTTTATTTTTCATCACGCATGTTGCTACTTTTTACTCGCAGTTCTTTGCAATATTGGTTTCTCTTGCAATGAAGACATACATTGAATTATACTTGTGTGAGGAGATGTAATTTGAATATGTAGGTAACTTTTAAGGTACGAAAAACTGGAACTCTCTTGTATTGTTACTATTCACCCACCTCTCTTTGAATTATTAGTGTTCCTCTCCATAAAGACACACATTGCTGGATAATTCTGTGAGGAGATGCAGTTTGAATATGTAGATTTATTTTTGTGGTACTAAAAACTGTGGCAAAATTTTCATGTTTTTTCATTACAAGTTTCTCCTTTTTACCACTTAACCTTCTGACATTTACTAAATTATTCTTTGGTCATACATTTTTTTTCTATTTAGGCATTATAAAATTTCTTGTAATATTAATAATAACACTTTGAAATATGAAAGAACGGAATAATCTTTTGTCCAAATTCTCACAAGACGTCATTTCAGTTGTACATCTTTTCATTGTTTATGCTGACCTAAATCAACGATAAAAATAATAAAAACAAAGAAAAATGCAAGGAAACAGAAAAGAGGTAAAGGAAACAATATTCAACTCACATCCAATCAAGAAAAACCTCCTTCAAGACCACGAAAAGAGAAAAAGAGAAAATAAAAGAAAACAACTACCGTACATATGGCCATGAAAACTCTCAGAAATAAAACACGAAAAGCATAGGAAAGATAAAAAAAAAAAAAGAAAACGTCAGGAATCCCAGCTACCGTTTTCTTCAAGGCAGGGAAGGCCAGGTAAGGGAGGAGAGGGAAGGGTAATGGGTGGGCCACGGGGAGTGGAGAAGCAGGGAGTGGGAGAAGAGGGGGTGGTGTGTTTAATGACGCGCCTCGTTCTGCTTGGCCACATCACTCTTTGAGGCGACACATTAACACCTCCGCCTGATTCCATTGTTTATTGTTCTGCGTGAAAATCCTTGCAGAGAGAGAGAGAGAGAGAGAGAGAGAGAGAGAGAGAGAGAGAGAGAGAGAGAGAGAGAGAGAGAGAGAGAGAGAGAGAGAGAATCTTTACCTTTTCTCTTATCTGCTAGTGAAATAATAACACAGCATTTTTCTTAACTAGATTTATTGATACAAGTTTGTCATAAATATTTACTACATACATGTAGTGAATATTTTAGTTCATCCTAAGAATATCATTACATTGCATCGAAGAAAACGTAATGTGAATTCGGTACAGTACCACCACCATCACTACTACTACTACTACTACTACTACTACTACTACTACTGCTACTATAGTCTGTCTACACTAAAATGGCTCCTGGATTTAAAACATATTGCAGGTTATTAATAACATAATTGAATATATGTGAATAATACTTGTTTTCTGTTAATGAACACAGTTATTACAAGGATAACTTATGGTTTTCCTGAAGGTCTGAGAACCACGCATTCCCCCATAAGCCATTCAAACCAAGACCCAGGAGCCACTTTACAGTAGACAGGCTATACTACTACTACTACTACTACTACTACTACTACTACTACTACTACTGGTGATTTTTAAATAATTATCTTCTACAAAATACAATGTAGGTAAATTTTTCTATTCCTCTGGTTATTTTTGCTATCCTCATAAAGTGGATGATGTGGATGACTCGTTTTTCTTCCATCTATCCACCATATGAGTATCTTCCACCTCCTCCTCCTCCTCCTCCTCCTCCTCCTCCTCCTCCTCTATTTCCACCGTAGCTTCCACCACTTCCTCCTCCTCCACCTCTTCCTCCTCCTCCTCCTCCTCCTACTCCAACTCCTCTGTTTCCACTGTAGCCTCCCCCTCCTCCTCCTCCTCTTCCTCCTCCTCCTCCTGCTCCTCTGTAACTTCCTCCTCCTACTCCTCGTCCTCCTCCTCCACCTCCTCTACTTCCACCGTAGCCTCCACCTCCACTAGCACCTCCTCCTCCTGCTCCACCATAACTTCCTCCTCCTACTCCTCTTCCTCCACCAGCACCTCCTGCTCCTCCGTAACTTCCTCCTCTTACTCCTCCTCCTCCTCCTCCTCCTCCTCCTCCTCCTCCTCCTCCTCCTCCTCCAGCTCCTCTACTTCCACTGTAGCCTCCTCCTCCTCCTCCTCCTCCTCTCCTCCTCCTCCTCCTCCTCCTCTGTTACCATAATTAAAATTGAAGCTTACAGATGCTGTTGCTCTTCCTCCTCCTCTTCTTCCTCCCCCTCCAACTCCTCCTCTTCTTCCTCCTCCTCCACTGCCTCCTCCTCCGTAGCCTCCTCCACCTCCACTGCCGCCAGTACCTCCACCAGAGTAACCTCCTCCTCTTGTTCCTCCTCCTCTTCCTCCTCCACCACCTCGTCTTCCTCCTCCACTGCTTACTCCATATCCTCTTCCACCGCCACTACCACCACCACTACTGCTTCCTCCATAGCTTCCTCCTCTTCCACCTCCTCCACCGCCAGGCTCAGCATATGACAGGGCCGCCAGCAGGACCACCACCGCAGCCGCCACCACCACCGTCACCCTCTGTGGAATTGAATGAAGAGGATTCGATACCTCTTTTGTAGAATTGAAGGCTCTTTAATGGGATTACATAGGATTTGATAAATTTAAGAAGTGTTTGTTAGATATAAGGACTCGTTGGGATCTTGTTTAATGATCCGTAGGACTTTGGTGTGGTAAAAAGGAGTGAGAATTGTAGGATGGGATTGAGTGGTGTGTTATGTTTGTTGATATAGGATTTACCGTGGTTTAATAGTAGTAGTAGTAGTAGTAGTAGTCATATTGTTAGTAGTAGTAGTAGTTGTAGTAAGTAGTAGTAGTAGTAGTAGTAGTAGTAGTAGTAGTAATAGTAGTAGTAGTAGTAATAATAGTAGTAGTAGCAGTAGTAGTAATAGTGGTAGTAATAAAGATAGCAATTATTTTTTTCACATTTCTAATAATGTAAGTGAGAAAAAGGTACATTTATGATCTAGATATTTCGAAATAAGATTTAGAAAATGTAAAAGTGTATACGATGAACACACACACACACACACACACACACACACACACACACACTGTATCATTCACTGGTCACCCGGATAGAAGTATAGAAAATTTCATGTTTTCTTACATTTCACTTGTCACTTTCATTTCCTTGTTCATCATTCCAGACTTATTGTTCTTCAGTTCTGAGTTATTTCTTCCTTCCTTTTTTTTTACTTTGAACATGTGGAAAATTCATTGGCCTATATCAATATTCTGCACGAGGATACACAAAGCTGGCTATTCATATATTTGACAACGTATTACACTTGCTATACTTTTAATTTCCAATCATCATTTTTTAATAGTCATTTGAACACTGTAACCACTGTCTTACTGTCTTATAAGTCTCTAGGTAACTCAACGTTGATATATGTAACAATCCTACCGTCTTCGTCAACTATTTCATATATTTTTGTTTTTTTCATTTTACTTTTTCTGAACCATTCACTCTGTATAAGGAATTAAAACTACGATCTTACTTTACACCAAGACCACCTTTAGTATAAAATGATGAATTTTCTAAGGTAGGAGTGAATGTGTGGTGCTACAGGCGTCTGCAGTTAAAATATTTTCGTTTATTAATTTTTAGTTTAGTGTACGGTGAAATCTTGACTCCAATGCTAGTTTTCTTTGATGGTACGTTCGTTCACCACTTTCCCTTTCACTTCCTTTCTGCCGTTTTCTTTAGTGGTCGTGTTCCTCCTTCCTGTTAACTTCCTCCTCCTCCTCCTCCTCCTCCTCTATTTAGACTCGCAAAGAAATGAACACTAATAGGAAACTAACTTATCTCAACCAGTAACTCAAATTACTCATTCCTCTTATATCACTCCTTTTCCTCCTCCTCCTCCTCCTCCTCCTCCTCCTCCTCCTCCTCCTCGACGTCCTCCTCCTCCTCCTACTCACCATGTCGTCTGCAGGAGAATAACTGGAGATGAGTCGTGTATGGAGGCTTTTTTATATGCTTTCACCTTCCTCTACAAGCACGCGATGCAGGAGGAGAAGGAGGGAGAGGGGAGGAGGAGGAGGAGGAGGAGAAGGAGGAGGAGAGGAGGTTTTAGTGATAGCGTGATGTGTGGGATGGGTGATGGTAGCAATAGGAGCTGGTGGTGGTGGTGGTGGTGGTGGTACAGATGATGATGATGATTGATATGATGATGATGATGATGATGAGGAGGAGGAGGAGGAGGAGGAGGAGAAGGAGGAGGAGGAGGAGGAGGAGGAGGAGGAGGAGGAGGAGGAGTAGGAGGAGGAGGAGGAGGAGGAGGAAGTATAAAGAAGAATTACAGAGAGAACACAACAAATCAGGAAGAGAAAGTGAAATTAAAGAAAATCGATATAGCAGAGAGAGAGAGAGAGAGAGAGAGAGAGAGAGAGAGAGAGAGAAAGAGGTCACTTTGAGTTACATCACCATTAGCAGGCACGTGTCAGTTAGTCAGTCAGTCAGTCAGTGAGGCCAGCGGAGGTGACGAGTCAGAACGAGGAAACACGCTAACCGAAGCACCGAATGAAGCAATGAGTGAAGCACTGACTCATTTCTGGACCGACCCAACACACCACAGCACACCACCACCATTAGTGACTCTGCAACCCTCACCACTATAGGCTCACATTCTCAAACATTTCTCTTCTTCACCTCCACTATTTCAAAAGGCTCTATATAAATATACACAAGTTTTTAAGGTGTTTTTGAGGTTCTAGAGGCAGGGTGACAGATTTTCTACATTATTAACTGGAGAAACACCCTTGAAAATCCCGCTAATCATACTTGTGGCCTTTGGAAATTGTTGTGGTGAGATACTAGTGCGTTTTTTAATATGGACCTATATGTCAGCACTATTTATTGTTTCACTTGTCGTTTTATGGAATTATCTATTTTCGTTCACTCTTCCTTTGTGAATTGGATTGCTAATGTGCTTGTGAGGTTTATATGTATGAGTTTTATGTATATGTATTAGGATGTGTGATTGTAAGTCAGTCACTACTTTTTTATGTACTAATCTATAGTCTAGAATTTCAAAGGGGATTTTAATAGTAAAGTATAGATTTTATTATTTTATTTTGGATGGAATTAAGGGTGGATATTAGTTTAACAGGCTGATAGAGTGAAAAACAGATAGATAGTTAGCTTGGTAAATGTAATGATGAAAAATCTTGCTAGATCAATATTTTTCCTATAAGAGTATCTGTCATAGTGAACCAAAAACTTATAATAAATCAATAATTGATTATAAAAAAAGGTCTACAGAAAATGCGAATCTTTAGAGGATGTAGCCAAAGCAAATACACAGCTTGTTAGGGGGCTCATTAGAACAACAAATGAAAACAGAAAACTGCATCGACAGGTAGCTGGAGAGATAAATAAACAGATGAAGAAACAAATTATTTTATACACTATTTACTACGCAGAATACATAGATACAAATAAAATACAGAAAGAAAAAAAAAATGCCGCAACTATGTCTCAGTAAGTGTTGCAAAAATGTTGGTCCATCGTTCGCACACAAAATCTTGAGAATTACTTCATGAGAGAAAACTGGGATGTTGGCGGGGTGACTTAAGGAAATGTTGGTATGTTGCGTTACTCGTACGTTAATGTGTCTGTATGTATAATTCACCACGGTCGTCTGCTGATCACCCAGCCAGCCATCCCCATTACGGAGCGAGTTCAAAGCTCATAGACCGATCTTCGGGTAGGACTGAGACCACAACACACTCCACACACCGGGAAAGCGAGACCACAACCCTCGAGTTACATCCCTTACCTATTTACTGCTAGGTGAACAGGGGCCACACATTAAGAGGCTTGCCCATTTGCCTTGACCCGAACCCGGACCCTGTCGGTTGTGAACCGAGCGTGCTAACCACAACACTACGCGGTGTATGTGTGTGTGTGTGTGTGGATGGATGGGTGGTGATACAGGCAACGATGCTAACTAAGACAACAATAATTTGAGAGAATAAAAGCACCGATAGTAATAGCAGCCGACATTCTGACACAAGCGATAGCTGGGATAATATGGACCATGCTAACTGTTACTGGAGACGAGGGAGACAATGAAAACAGCGATGAAGATAAGAGCATTATAGAAGAGTGAGCACTGACTAGTGAAAGCTATAAATCTATATATATATATATATATATATATATATATATATATATATATATATATATATATATATATATATATATATATATATATATATATATATATATATATATATATATATATATATATATATATATATATATATATATGTGTGTGTGTGTGTGTGTGTGTGTGTGTGTGTGTGTTTCGTATATCTGGTCTTCTGTAACTCGTTTTGCACTTTACTGATAAAGAAAGTCAAACAAAAGAAATGCAAACTAGTTGTAAAAAAAATGTATTGGTATTTTGCATTGTAACTTGTTCGTCTGTCTGTCCGTATGTATGTATATAGGTATGTATTCATCCTCCTCCTCCTCCTCCTCCTCTTCCTCCTCTTTTGTATCAACACCATGACGGTACATAAAGCGAAAAAGAAGAGTCTCTACAAGGTGAAGAAAACTTTCATCTGTTTGTTGTTTGGCTGACGAGTAGGACGAGTAGTTTATTATTTTTTCGCTATGACATATGTATGGATGATGTTTGACTTTGTGTGTGTGTGTGTGTGTGTGTGTGTGTGTGTGTGTGTGTGTGTGTGTGTGTGTGTGTGTGTGTGTGTGTGTGTGTGTGTGTGTGTGCAGGCCCAAGCAAGTACCACGGCAAGCAGTGAGTGAGTTCCTGTATTCCTGGCATCCTTTAACCTTCCCTTCTTCCTTCACCTTGTTCTCGCGTCACTCACACGAGGCCGCGGCATTGACAGGATTAGCAGGTACAGGAAGAAGAGGAGGAGGACGAGGAGGAGGAGGAGAGGAGGAGGAGAAAAGGGAGAAGGAAAAAGAAGAAAAAATGGGGAGGAGGAGAGGAATTTTATACTACTGTAAATAATAACACGTAATCTTGTTATTTATGTTTTTTACTTGCAATAATATAAAAAAAGATAAATTAGGAAGATTAGAAATGCTGCAGAGAGAGAGAGAGAGAGAGAGAGAGAGAGAGAGAGAGAGAGAGAGAGAAAGAGCCCACGTCCATAACTGCCTTTTCTTCTTTCATAAAATCAAAATACCTTTATCATTATCATTATTATCTCTTATTTCATCACTGTACTCATACCTACCCTGATTGAATTTCTAAGTACTCATACACGTTTTCTTTCTCATCTACAGAACACAACTTGACGAGATCTTCCAAGCAGTGAGTACCTGGATGATTACTCGTCTTGCTCAACCCGTGAGGCTACAGGTTACTACTTGCCTGTATAAGTCTACGTGTGTGTGTGTGTGTGTGTGTGTGTGTGTGTGGGCGCGTTTCATGATGGCTATATGAACCAAGCATACGTTCTTATTATTGTTTCGGTGTTTTAGAGCTCAGTTGCATTGTGGGAATCTCTGCTAATGTTTAACTCCTTCAGTATTGGAACGTATTTTTACCTTGATTTTAGGTATGATTAGATTGTTTTATTTATACTAGGAAACGTGTATGGAGGTCAGAAGATTAATTGTTTGAGTCGTCACTATTTCAATCGCCCACGTAAGTTTCTGAAGCTGTGTGCAATCGCCAAACAGTAAGCAGAATAAATATGAAAACGCGTCCTAGTACTGACTGAGTACTTGTCATTGCTGCAGACTCTTCTCAGCCTGCCATGTTTGTCATAGATTTAAACGACAGCAAAAAATGCCATCAGGTAGCAAATATTTTTAACACTCGCAGCTTGATTAGTGATGACTGAAATTGCTTAAGCTAAATGTAAATGAAAATATACCTTCTTCTTCCTTACACGACCGTATTACCATTGTATAGTAGGGTCAGTCGCTCAAGTTTACTTTTTCCATCTGTTTCTATATGATAACTGTACTGTTAGCAGTGAAATAATTAAAGGATTAATGTAAACTCGGGATGCGAAGGAAGGTGAAAGGAAGGAAGAACAAACACAAAAAAAGAACGATGGAGAATAAAGAAATATAGAAGGGAGGAAGAAACAGAACACATTGTTTGTAGTAACTTTAATATGAGTAAGTACACAATCTATACGATCTATGCATCAGTTTTAGATTGGGTTGTGGTAGTAGTAGTAGTAGTAGTAGTAGTAGTAGTAGTAGTAGTAGTAGTAGTAGTAGTGGTGGTGGTGGTGGTGGTGGTGATGTTGGTGGTAGTGGTGGTGATAGCTTTAAATAGTGAGGTCGAAAAGAGTAAAACAAAAAGAACAGTAACTGTGAAGAAATAAACTACTAATGATAATAATGATGTAAAGAAAATGAGGAGGAGAAGAAAGAGGAAATGAAAGAGTAACGTAAAAGAACAGTAATAAGAAGGAACAACAATGATATCAATGGATGGATCAGGTATCAGCCAGCCAGTCAGTCAGTCAGTTGGGCAGAAAGTTAGTCAGTCAATCAGTCAATCAGTCATTCAGTAAGTCAGCCAGTCATTCAGTAGATAACCATAATAAAGAGATCGTATTTCAAACCACCACCACCACCACCACCACCACCACCAACAACAACAACAACAACAACAACAACATCGACAATAACAATGATAAAACACCAAGGCCAGACATGAAGAAATAACACACAATTCTTACCAAGCACAGTAAGGAAGAACTACCTACACTTGACCTTCATCCTGTGCAACAAAGAACAGATTCCTATTGACTTGTGCGTCCAACTAGACTTTGCTACTGTTCACTCAAGGACGTTGGATGGGTGGATGGATGGATGAGTGGATGGATGCATGAGTGTAAATGAAGCTGATGCAGTTTAAGACAATGCAGTGAATGAGTATGAGTGAGTGAGTGAGTGAGTGAGTTATTTAGTTACTTAGATAGTTAATCAGCCTGTGTCTCTGTTACTTAAATTGTTCGTAAAGGAAGAGTAAGTGAGTCAGTGTAGGAGTGAGTCAGTGAGACAGTGTATGAAAAATAGTAAGGAAAATGGTAAAATAGAGAAATAACTAAAGCAAAAACGAGCTCAACTTGTCTAAAGAAAACGGAGACGAAGTAAGGAGGACTAAGGAAAAGGAAAATAATACAAAGGCGTAAAAAAAAAAAAAAAAAACATATACGAAAATCTAATTGACATTTATAATAAAAAAGTGTCTTAATTTGATTGTATAGAGCAGAACCTTAAAATCTTCTCCTCCTCCTCCTCCTCCTCCTCCTCCTCCTCCTCCTCCTCCTCCTCCTCCTCCTCCTCTTTACATCCTTTTTATCCCTTGCAAGAATTTAGTTTCGCTGCTTCACTGAAGGACAAAGGCGAGTGATCATGGTGACCAGGCGTGGCGAGAGAGAGAGAGAGAGAGAGAGAGAGAGAGAGAGAGAGAGAGAGAGAGAGAGAGAGAGAGAGAGAGAGAGAGAGAGAGAGAGAGAGAGAGAGAGAGAGAGAGAGAGAGAGAGAGAGAGAGAGAGAGAGAATTTTCTTAAGTTTCCCAAATACGGCTGTCTCCTCTCCTCTCTCTCTCTCTCTCTCTCTCTCTCTCTCTCTCTCTCTCTCTCTCTCTCTCTCTCTCTCCACCCAGGCGTTTAGGGAGGTTTCACGCTAATGGTTTTACAGTCACTCATCATTCAGTTACAGTGTTTAAAGTTGTATTGAGTTGACGCCGGCTTGTCTATTTTGGATTGATACTTGATTCTGCATTGAAATCGCTGGGGTGAAATTTTTCTTAATCTTTACATTCTTAGCCAAATTTTCCTCTCAATCACCCTTTTTTTAGACAATGATTCATCTTCAGTTTTCTATTTTCTTCTTACTTATTTATTCTGGGGTTTGAGTGTTAGAAATATGACCGTAACGTTGGAAACAGGTTAGAATAATATGAGTTCCTTTATTTCTTTGTGAGTAGGGAAGGGTATAGAATAACACGCGGCCGTTCTGTAAGGGTGATTAGCTTAGCCAGACAGGTGAAGGTCAATGACTGGTGACTTTTAAGATAGATTTTAACCCTTAGTAGCGAGTGAGTGTCAACCATTCCACCATTTATAGCTTCTTTTTCACCCTACTCTCTTCCACCCTTCTCTACTGTATATATAAGTTGATCCTGCCAGGGAGAGAGGACAGTTCCTTGGAATCTTCAGGCATGGTGAGTGCTGTATCTTTGGTTTCTCTGTTTTTATGGTTTCTAAAAGGGGTCTCTAACTTGTCTCTAAAATTGTCACATAGTATTTTTCTGTTTTTTTATATTTCTTCGTTTCTATGTGATGTGTGAATATTTGTATATCTCATCAGCTTCTTGTGGTTTCTAAAATCGTGAAGCTGATATATAATGGGAATCTAGAACTGGTCTTAATAGTGTCTTACAGTAGTTTATGTATTGTTATCTGAAATTGGTCTCATCTGGTCTCTGAAGATCGTCTCTTTTTGGTGCTAGATTGTAAAATGATCTCAATAACTTACTCACCGGATCTCTAGATTTGGCCTGCAGTATTAGTATCTAAAGAACACTGGTATTAGAAACGCATGTGGAATAATACATAAAAAGTTATTGAAATGATAACCAACAGATTCAACTTAAAGATATGAACGTGAATAGGAAACCGAGAAAAGTGTCTAACTACATGAAAAAAAAAATGAAAATATCAGAGGAAATTATTCTTTTACTCTTCTATTTCCAACTCATTGCCTTCCAGAGAGGGTTACCCACATTTCTGCTGGTGCTGCTGCTGCTGTCCTCCTCCTGCGCCTTGTACGGCAAAGGAGGAGGAAGAGGAAGACAAGGAGGAGGAAAAGGAAGAGGAGGAGGACCTTTCACTAACATTGTACCTGGAGTGCTGATAGGAAGAGGAAGCTACAGTGGAGGTGGAGGAGGAGGAGGAGGAGGAAGAGGAGGAAGAAGGGGAGGAGGACATGGTGGAGATTATGGTGGAGGAGGTGGAGGACATAGAGTAGGAGGAGGAGCAGTAGTAGGAAGTGGATACAATGGAGGAGGTGGTGGAGGAGGGCACAGAGAAGGAGTTGGAGTGCAAAGTGGAAGAGGAGGAGGTTATGGTGGAGGACACAGTGGAGTTGGAATACAAGGTGGAGGAGGAGAAGGATACAATGGAGCTTTTGGAAGTGGAGGAAATCGATTCTCTGGAGGTTCATCCACTGGTTCATTCGGAGGAGGAGGAAGTGGAGGAAGAGGTGGAAGTGGAAGCTATTCTGGAGGTTCCTTTACTGGTTCGAAAACTGCTTCATTCGGTTCATCTCACGGTGGTCTAAGTGGTTCATCAGGAAGTGGAGGTTACACAAGTGGTTCTCAAGGTGGATTATCAGGTGGAAGTAGCCATTTCTCTAGTGGTTCGACACTTGGTTCACTTGCTGGTTCTTCAGGTTCCTTTGGTTCGAATGGCGGTTCATATAGCGGTTCTGGATTTGGTCACTCATTTGGTACTTCCGGTGGTTCTAAAGCCGGTTCATTTAGTGGATTTGGTGGTTCTAAAGGCAGTTCATTTAGTGGTTCAAGTGGATTTAGTGATTCAAAAAGTGGAGCTGGTCATTCTTCAGGGTTCCATGGTTCCAAAGGTGGTTCTCAAAGTGGTTCTGGTGGAGGCTACTCAGGAGGATCACACGGTTCATCTTCTGGTTCATTTTTCGGTTCATCTGGTGGTTCTAAAGGTGGCACGGGAGCAGGACATTCATTTGGTTCCTTCAGTGGTTCTAAAGGTGGTTCTTTCAGTGGTTCTGGCAGTGGCTACCCAGGTGGTTCATTGACAGGTTCCAGTGGCGGTTCTAGCTTTGGTTCCAAAGGTGGTTCTTTTAGTGGTTCTGATGGATTTAGTGGTTCCAAGGGTGGTTCATTGAATAGTGGTGGTTCTATTGGTGGTTCTTTTAGCGGTTCTGGTGGTGGGTATTCAAGTGGTTCTCAAGGTTCATCTACTGGTTCGTTTGGCGGTTCATTTCATGGTTCAAATGGTGGTTCCTTCAGTGGTTCAAAGAGCAGTCACTCATCTGGTTCATTTGGTGGTTCGAGAAGTGGTTCATTCTCCGGTTCGCATAATGGAGGGTCTGGTTCAAGTTACCTTCCTCCTGTGGGTTATTAGGGAACGATTCACCTCTCCCTCTCTCTCTCTCTCTCTCCTCTCTCCCCTCCTCCCTCTCTCCTTCCCTCCCTCCCTTCTAAGTTTCCCACACTCCTTCATTGAAATAAAAGTGGGAAGGAAGAAAGTGTGTCAAGGAAGAACAGGTGATAAAAGAATGTAAAGAAGGAAAAGGAAAAGCAGGAAAAAAAGAAGAAATTGGATCATATGTCCTTCCTCTTCCTTCCTTCCTTCCTTTCTCTTTCTTCTCCCTCAGCCATGTCCTTCAGAAATATGAATAGTAGATAGAGAGATAAAAAGAAAATAAGGAAGAGGGATGGAGAGAAACATAAAGTGGAAGAGGAAACTAGAGAGGAACGAATGAAGAATAAGATAAAAAAAAAGACAAGGCAATAAAAGAGATGAATGTATAGATGGAGAAAAGATGAACGATAAAAGCTCAAAAGTAGAACGAATGATGAATGAATGAGAAAAAAAGGAAAAGAGAAAAATGGAGCTTTAGCTGTGTGAAAATAAAAAGAGAATGGGACGAAAGGTGAAGAGGAAGAGGAAGCCGAAGAAGAAAAAATATGAAGAATGAGAGCAAAAAAAAGAAAGATAAAGGAAAGAGAAAATTAAAAGAGAGATATCCGAGAATGCGAAAATGAGAATAGGAAGAGAGTCAAAAGAGGAAGCAGAAGTAGAGAAAGAATGAAGAATGAGAGGAAAAAAATTAAAATGGAAGTGTCTGTATTATTGAAAGTCACCGAAATATCACAACTTGTAAACCTTTAGACACTGGTAGAGAGAAAAAGAAGTTGTAAAAATGCTTGACTTACGTGTAGAATGTTTAACAAAAAAAAAAAAAATCAAACCTTTTTTTTGTAATTATAAAAGAATGTTGTAATAAAGATAATTATATGCAGATTCTTTTATTGTAATTTTCCGAGGGTGTGTGATGACGTGTTATTATTATTATGATTCAAATTACTATGTACATTTTTCTTTTTTGTGGGAAGGGGACGTATATTTGGTTCTATATTATTTTTTCTCTGATTTTCATTTATAAAGCAGGCTATTATTATTAGATATTGGTTCTACTATTGTGTGAAAAACGCTTATACTACATATACCATTCCTCCACCTTCTACTCTTACCCCTACCACTACTACTACTACTACTACTACTACTACTACTACTACTACTACTACGACTACTACTACTACTACTACTACTACTACTACTACTACTACTACTACTACTACTACTACTACTACTACTACTACTACTACTACTACTACTACTACTATTACTACTCCTCCTCCTCCTCCTCCTCCTCCTCCTCCTCCTCCTCCTCCTCCTCCTCCTCCTCCTCCTCCTCCTCCTCCTCCTCCTCCTAAATGACTTAGACTGCGGCATCGTATAAAAAATATCAAAATTCGCCGACGACACTAAACTAGGTAGCAAAGTATGCACAAGAGACGATTGTGATGCCATCCAGCGGGATTTAGACAACCTTAGTAGCTGGAGCGATAAATGGCTATTAAATTTTAATGCAGATAAGTGCAAAGTAATGCACATCGGCCTAAACAATGTGAAAAATAATTACAAATTACATGGACGTAACTTAATTAAAGTCACTGAAGAAAAGGACCTGGGAGTACTCATAACAAATGACTTAAAATGTGCTGCACAGTGTTCGGCCGCTAGTCGTAAAGCTAACACTGTTTTAGGATTTTGATTATAAAACACCTGAAGTCATAACGCGTCTTTATACATCATTAGTGAGACCGCATTTGGAATACGCGGTTCAGTTCTGGTCTCCATGTTATCAAAAAGATATTAATAAATTAGAGAGCGTTCAAAGACGAGCAACGAAACTAATCCCCGGAATACGTGGCCTGTCATATGAAGAACGTCTCAAAAGACTAGATATGTTCTCCGTCAGATATCGTCGCATCCTCATTCAAACGTTTAAAATACTTAAGAATATAGATAAGATCGACTATGAAAATCTTTTTGAGCTTTCGCAATCAGTAACGAGAAATAACGGCTTGAAGCTTAAAGGACAGCGATTTAATACTGATTTGCGAAGAAACTTTTTTAACGTAAAAATAGTTGAACACTGGAACAAGCTGCCAGCGTCCGTCGTCCAAGTTAACACGGTAGCTACGTTCAAAAGTAAATTAGACAAGTTTTATAAAGAAAATGGTTTCCGAGAATTTTTTTTTCTTTTAGCGATAGTAGTAGTTACACTAGATATCTCTTTTCTTAGCGATAGTAGTAGTTACATTAGTACTCTCTTTTTCCCATCTTTCCTGTGTAAATTTCCCCGATTGTCCTTCTCAGCAATCGGGGTGTATTTTTCGTCTTATTTCTTGCCGGGTGACGCCGGAGGAGTGGTGGGTGGGGAGGAGCTTCATCTGTTCTATCCTTACCTCCTACTAAGTATGTAGCTTCTGTACATGTAGTTTAGTAAACGAGTGACCTCGTCATAGGTCGCAAGGCCTCCTGTCACTCGTCTTTCCTATATATTCCTATGTATTCCTCCTCCTCCTCCTCCTCCTCCTCCTCCTCCTCCTCCTCCTCCTCCTCCTCCTCCTCCTCCTCCTCCTCCTCCTCCTCCTCCTCCTCCTTCTCCTTCTCCTTCTCCTTCTCCTTCTCCTTCTCCTCTTCCTCCTCCTCTTCTTCCTCGTCTGCGAGGAGACTTAAATTAACTGTTTAAAATGTTCCGGGGCTTTGATAACGTAAATGTAAACAACTATCTCACCATTGAAAAGTTATAACACCACTAGAAATAATAGCTACAAGATTACACATAAGTGTTTCAGATCAGATGAGGCTAAACATTATTTCTTCAATAGCATTGTAAATGTCTTGAACTCTCTCCAGCACATGTTGTCCGTAGCAATACTCTAGGAACTTAAGAAAAAAAAGTTGGACATTGACCTCGCATTAAACCCTCAAATGACGTACTTTGCGCCTACATATTTATTTTATTTTTTTTATTATTATTATTATTTTTTTGGTTATTGTACTAGATAGTATCACTTCTCTTTCAAGTCTTTCCTATCACATCTTTGGCTTTCTCTTTCCCTTTGCCCTCTTATTTTTCTTCCTTGAACCCTGGTGTCCTTCAGCCTCGTAGAATCTGTAGTGGTAGCATAGGCACACAGACAGCCTCGTTAGGCCCAGTGGGTATTCCTCCTCCTCCTGCTATTGCTACTACTACTACTACTACTACTACTACTACTACTACTACTACTACTACTACTACTACTACTACTACTACTACTACTACTACTACTACTACTACTACTACTACTCTTCCTTCTCTTCCCCACTGAACAATTTGGAAAAAAATTGAAACAAATATACTACAAAAGGAAATAGAAATAACACTACCACATCCAGTATAAAATTTCTTGTAATGTCATTGGTTAAGGGTAGTGACGTCACAGGGTAATGGAGCGTTGTGATTGGCTGGCTTGGATGGCTGGTTGGTGTGCACGTGAGTTTTGATCTGAAGTGGCAGTGTGGCGAAGGAAATGTTCGGCTTTTGTTCTATTGGTAAGAGGAAATGGGATGAGCAGGCCGTGAAATTTGTTTGGGGAGGTGGACTGATTCCTCAAGGGCGTGGTGGTGGGTGGTGGTGGTGGTGGTGGTGGTAGTGATAGTAGTGCTGGTGGATAAATGCAAGATGATGATGAGGATGATAATAATGATAACAGTAATGGCAACAACAATGGGAGCGCTCAAAAAAGAGGAAAAGAATAATTCCGAAAGAAATAGTATTAGTTTTAGTAGTAATGGTAAAATACATGAACGAAACCAATAAAAAGAAGCAAAATAGATTTGAAAAGAAAGACGAAACAAGACAAAAACGAAATAAAAAGTGGTAAAAAAAAAACAATAGGAAAAATAGAAGAACGAAGACAATAAGAAAAAAAAATAAGCAAGAAAAAAAGAAACGACAAAAAAAAAAAAATCATTAAGCAACAAATTTCAAAAGTAGGAACAATGAATGCATTAGAACAAAATATGAAGAAATAATAATAACCTTAAGAATTCCTAGCCAGCACCAATAATAACAGTAATACCGACAGTACTGACACGGGAGGGAGAAGCACAGCAATATCACAGCCAATTACAGTAGAGTGAAAGTATTAAGTATGTGTGATGTAATTCCTTGCGCAAACCAACCCACCTGTTCTTACCTGCTTCTGTCACCTGTGTGTGTGTGTGTGTGTGTGTGTGTGTGTGTGTGTGTGTGTGTGTGTGTGTGTGTGTGTGTGTGTGTGTGTGTGTACCTGTGTGTGGAAGATTAGTGCAGGAAGCATACAGAGAGAGAGAGAGAGAGAGAGAGAGAGAGAGAGAGAGAGAGAGAGAGAGAGAGAGAGAGAGAGAGAGAGAGAGAGAGAGAGAGAGAGATTTTAGGTTAATTACAAGTTTGGGATTCGACGCGTGATGTGATTTTACGCACAACACACACACACACACACACACACACACACACACACACACACACACACACACACACACACACACACACACACACACACACACACACACAATTTACTGATTAAATCTTCTATTCATTCATTCATTAGTGTTAAGGAAGAGAATAAGAAAATAAGGGGAAAAAACTAGCAGAGAGAGAGAGAGAGAGAGAGAGAGAGAGAGAGAGAGAGAGAGTCAACTTACACTTGTAGGCTCGCTATTAGATCAGCTTCAGAGTAGAGCTTTCTTATGACCGTGTGTGTGTGTGTGTGTGTGTGTGTGTGTGTGTGTGTGTGTGTGTAACGCCGATCCAACCACTTCTTCCGAGGCCACTGGAGAAGGTGGAGGAGGAGGAGGAGGAGGAGGAGGAGGAGGAGGAGGAGGAGGAGGAGGAGGAGAGAAGAAGGAGGAGGAACTGCTGTGATTTAGATGTAAAATCTCTCTCTCTCTCTCTCTCTCTCTCTCTCTCTCTCTCTCTCTCTCTCTCTCTCTCTCTCTCTCTCTCTCTCTCTCTCTCTCTCTCTCTCTCTCTCTCTCTCTCTGTCTTTCAGCCCCATTTTCCCTCTCAGTTTCCTCCATTTTCTTGTCACTCTTACCTTCACTTGCTTCTCTCACCTGTCCATTTCCTCACCTACTGTGTTCACCTGCTAATTATATTTATCTATATTTTCTTTATATGTCACCTTTCTTCATGAATTTACATTTTTCTACTTTATTTTTTTGACTCACTTCTTTGCCTTTATTTTGTGTATCTCACCCACACCCACTAAGTTTTTCCTCTATTTCAAATGTCCTTTCAGATTTTCACGTTGGCTTCTTCTCATTCAAATATCTTTTTCTGCCTCTTAACTAAAATCCATATTCATTTACAACTTATTATTCACTTATCCACATCATTCGGTATCTGTTTCTCCGCCACATAGGTGACCACATTTTTTTTTTTTTTGTATCCTTCCTCCATATTTTTTCTTTCATATCCTCTCACGTCTTTAATACTCTCTATGGTTTCTTTCATTCATTTACACCCATCCATGCTCGTCCACATCCATCCACACACTTTTGTTCTCACCTTAACTTTATCAAACATTCCTCTAAACACACATTCACACACTTTTTATTCATACCTTGACTCAATCACACTTTTCAAATTATTATGAAACCCCTTTGTCTCCTCTATCCATACCTTAAATACATCAACACACACACACACACACACACACACACACACACACACACACACACACACACACACACACACACACACACACACACACACACACACACAGACAAGTACATCCACAAAAGCATCACACTCCTTTCTTTCTGCATCACGCTTTTTTGAACACCGTGTCAGGCCTTCTTAGTTCCATTCACGCTAAAGCCACACCTTTTTTGTCTCACCTGCTCCACTGATACACTCTCCCTCACCTTGCCCATGCTCTCCCTGCCTCTCCCAGCCTCTCCCAGCGTCCCCGGATGTCACGGATGTGTGTGTGTGTGTGTGTGTGTGTGTGTGTGTGTGTGTGTGTGTGTGTGTGTGTGTGTGTGTGTGTGTGTTCTGTGTGCGTTCTCTCAAGGTCGTAGGTGGGCTTTGGGTGGTGAAGTGTGATGCTAGAAATGCTGGGGGGAGTGTGCTGAGGGGAGGAGGAGGAAGAAAGCGAACAAAAAACGAGGGAAGCAGTAAAGAGATAGGAGAGAAAAAAATATTGATAGATTTGGTGAAAAGAAAAGTACTTTGTAGTTCGAAGGGGCAGTCTTCTTGTGTGTGTGTGTGTGTGTGTGTGTGTGTGTGTGTGTGTGTGTGTGTGTGTGTGTGTGTGTGTGTGTGTGTGTGTGTGTGTGTGTGTGTGTGAGAGAGAGTCAGAATCATTCCTGGAAAATCGTTTTGTGAAGTCAAGTGGAATGGAATGAAAACGAGTGGGAGGAGGAGGAGGAGGAGGAGGAATACAAAGGAAGACAAACAGCAACAGACCCTTAGGTCCTTACTAGGCTGTTTGTGAAAACTATCTACTAACTACCAGTGGTAGAGACAGGACAGCAAAGCAGAAGGCTCCTCCCACCCTCCCTCCAGCCGAGGCTGGCAGGAAAAAAAAAGGCGAAACCATGTGATATTAAAAAATCACATGGAATTTTAGTAGAGAGTGAAAAGGAAATGTGTAATCTACGTCTGACTACTTGTGTTTGTGGGGGAAAGTGTTAACGCTTGGTGAATGTCATGTGGTGTGTGCATTGTGTACGTGGATGCACAGTGTGTATGTCGAATGGGTGGTGCGGCAGCCTTGCCTGGCGCTTTCTGAAGGAGGAGGAGGAGGAGGAGGAGAAGGAGAAGTAGGAGGGAGATAGAGGATGCGAATTAGTAAAAGAGAGAAGGAGGAAGGTGATAGAGGGGGGAGGAATGAAAGAAAGTGAAAGTGACATCTGATGAATGATGGAACGACAAGGAAATGGATGTGACACAACAAATACACTGAGTCACGGAGGAATGTTTGACGCAGAGGAAAGAAAGGAAACATTTTGTGAATAATGAAGCATAGAATTAGAGCAAAATGAGACAACTCGTAATAAAGAATAGAAATGAAAGACTAATGTATATCTCAGGAAAATGAAGAAATTAGTTAATCAAAACATGAATAAAAGGAAAGAGAAAGAAAGAATGATTTAGAGTTACTTTGACTATACCAGAAAAGATCATTCAATATAGAAAAAGGAAATTCAAGTTAAAAAAGAAAGGAGTAGAGAAAAACTAGACGGAAACAAGGAAAAACTAACTAAAACATAATGAAAACTAACATAGCATTCCACAATCAGGAAAAACAAGAAAAGTAAGAGGAGAGAAAAAAAACTTTGCATATTAAGAAAAAAATAATAACTCTGACAGCAATGTAAATAATAATAATAATAATAATAATAATAATAATAATAATAATAATAATAATAATAACACTCATCTGAGCCTAATTTTCCAGCCGTGACCTCGAAGCAAGATATTTTGTTTCCTGTAGTTCATTGCTTCACGACTATTCATGGGCGGGAGGGGGTGAAGCAGGGAGGGGGGATAGACTAAGAGAGGAGTGACACGGGAAGAGAAAAGGGAATGGAAAGAAAGGGGAAGGGGAAAGGTCTGCATATGGAAAGGGAAAGGGGAAAAGAAGAGAAAGTTGAGCAGAATGGAATAGGTGGGCGATTGGGGGAAGGAAAAGGAAAGTGGAGGAGATAGGGAAATGGAAGGGGAGGGAAGGGGAAAGAGAGGGGAGGCCTATGGAAAATTATGGGAAGTTCACCACGGCGTGTTGAAAATTGATACGTGATTTTTATTTTTATATATTTTTTATTTTCATGACCTTTCCAGAGAGAGAGAGAGAGAGAGAGAGAGAGAGAGAGAGACTGTTTAGGTGTGTAGTTCTTATGCATTTGTTTGTTCGTTCCTTCACTCGTGTTTTGAATCTGTTTGTGTTGCGGTCTTCCTCTTCTTTTCTTCTTCTTTTTACCGTTTTCGTTCTTTTATATTTAGGGTGAAGCTTTATCTCTTTGTATATTGTTTTATTCACTATTTATTGCATTTTTTTACTTTTTCCTTTTCCTTATTTCTTCTCTGCTTTTCAATTTTTTTCACCGTTTTGTCTATTTCTTTTATTTTTTACCTTTTTTATTGCTTTGCATATTTATCTTTAACTAATTAATTCTTCCCTTCTCTTTTCTTCCTTCCTTTCTTCTTTTCTTCCTTCCATCCTTTCTTCATTTCTTTCTTTCTTCCATCTATCCTTCCATCCTTCCTTCCTACCTACCTTTCTTCCTACCGTCTTTACTTTTCATCCTATGCAATCTAACCACAGCCCTTTATTCATTCACTCCGCTGTAATTTCGTGATACTGAGACAAACTTCCACCCAGAAATTTCCTTCCTCTCCTTGCATGTCTTTCCCGAATCATTCATCACCTCAGCTCACTCACGCATTCCTTTGCGCGGACAGGATACGACACGACACAACACGTCATAACGCTACCGACGTCACTCAACACAAGCGCGCGTATAACTTCCGGCCACGCGGCGCTGACCTTCGCGGGTTGACCACTTCCGGTGACTATTAGCAGTGAAGGAGTTCCCCTGCTGTGTGTGTGTGTGTGTGTGTGTGTGTGTGTGTGTGTGTGTGTGTGTGTGTGTGTGTGTGTGTGTGTGTGTGTGTGTGTGTGTGGGCGTGGGTGGATGGATGGGTGGGTTAATGGGTGGATTGTATGTGTATGTGTGTGTGTGGGTGGTAATGGGTGGATTCTATCTGTATGTCTCTCTCTCTCTCTCTCTCTCTGCTCTCTCTCTCTCTCTCTCTCTCTCTCTCTCTCTCTCTCTCTCTCTCTCTCTCTCTCTCTCTCTCTCTCTCTCTCTCTCTCTCTCTCTCTCTCTCTCTCTCTCTCTCTCTCTCTCTCTCTCTCTCTCTCTCTCTCTGTGTGTGTGTGTGTGTGTGTGTGTGTGTGTGTGTGTGTGTGTGTGTGTGTGTGTGTGTGTGTGTGTGTGTGTGTGTGTGCGTGTGCGTGTAATCCGTCTCATCGTAACAGCTAAGTTTCACCTTGACACGCCGCGGTGTGACTTACCTGCCGGCTACCTGGTGCGTTGCTAATTAGTGCACAGGTGAGGGTGGGAGAGGACGGGTTGAGAGAACAGGTAACAGTGGGAGAGGAAGTTGAGAGTTATTAGAGTTACATTTACCTGCACATTTGAGGAGCTTTAGAGGACAGGTGGGAAGGTAACTTAGTAGCTTAATGAGGGGAGAAATAAGGAAAAGGGGAAGGAAATACACGGAGAAGAAAGGGAAAGTAAGGTATGGTTCAGATTTCCTTTTCCTCTTTGGTTTTCTTTTATTTATATTCTTTCTTTTTTTCCTTCTTTCCTTCTTTATTCACCAATTTATTCCATTTAAGATGTATATATTTTTCTTTATCTATTTATGTGATTTTTTCCTTTCTTCATTTATCAGACAAAAAACCTACAGTTCTTTCTTTATTTCCTTTCCTTCCGTCTTGCTTCTTTTCTTTATCTTATTCCTGACTTCATTCATTTTTTTCTCTTTCTCCATCCCTACAATTATTTCAGGTGAGAAGAGACATATATATCAAAACAACCATCACAAACTCAAGTAATATAAACACCTAAGTATATCTACTCTTTACATACAGTTTCTTAGCGGTTTTACAGTTAGTAGGTCGCATAAAGATAAAACGTGCATAGGAGAAAGGAAAGTTCTATGTATCGCTTTAGTATTCGTATTTTATGTGTATTTTACGTGTATTTTCAACTTCACGCAACGCAGATCCATGGAGGAGAAGTATGAATTAGTGTGTAGTAGTGTGAAATTGCTGAGGAAAGCTTGAGAGAGAGGAGAAGGAGGAAGGATCGAAGGAAGGAAGAAAGGAAGGAAGGAGAGGGAAAGTGATAGAGAGGAAAGGAAGGGAGGATGGGTAACTTTGCCTAAGAGATGGAGGTTTGGGGAAGGAGAAGGATGAAGAAAGGAGGGTAAGAGGAAAGAATGAAAAGAGAAAGAGAGAGAAAAAAATGGGAACCAGAGAGAAAATTAATAAATGAGAAAAGGTGAGGAGAAAAATCTGGTAAAGAAAAGAAGAAACTAAAGAAATAGTGACCAACAATTATTTTAGTTTGAGAAAAGAAAAAATGGATAAAAAAATAAGCAAAAAAGGAAAAGATTGGAAAACTACATGATAGGGGGAAGGAAGGAAGGAAAGGGACGAGAAGGGGGAAGGAAATATTTGGGGAAGGGGAGAGGGAAATGGGTGGGAAAAAAAGGAGTACATTTAAATAGGTCTTGTCCTCCTAAGTTTCCCCTTCACTTTACTTTCCCCTCATGAATCATCTTGGACAGTCCCCCTTCCTGTATTTATTCGCATAATACATCATCTGTGTGTGTGTGTGTGTGTGTGTGTGTGTGTGTGTGTGTGTGTGTGTGTGTGTGTGTGTGTGTGTGTGTGTTCATTCCATAGTGTGTTTTGTTATATATGTTTCCGTTTTACTGTCGCTCTTATGTCTTTCTTATGACTTACATGAACCATAACCTAAATTTTTACTTATCGTATCTTATTCATTCTTTGTATCTGTTTGGTGAAAGTCATGCAGGTGATCTGAGTTTTCCTCCAATAGCGGATGTACAAATGGATATTCTTTTTATATCTCAATTTTTTAGGCTTTCAAAATCCCTTCTTTCCTTCCTTCTCCTGCATCATTGTCTACGGCACCACAGTCTGCCTGCCACCTGTTCTGAACTAGACATGAACAGAACCCCACGTGACTCAAGAAGGTGTGTCCGATTCACTATGTGGGACGGAGGAAAGCAGAGGAGAGAAAATACTGAGAAAATATTGAAATCACATTAACGTTTCCATACGAGATGTAGGATAAGATCAGTTTAGATTAATTTAGTTCATTATTTTCACAGCTGAACCTTTCATTGTGTAGGTAACGAGCGGAAGAAGCATTAGTCGTTATATTTTAGCCCCGAAGTAAGCAACATCTATGTGGAAATTAGTAAGCTATGTATGTAATTTTAACTATTCACTTGTCAGGTTAAATTTCGCGTCCTCTCAGGGGTGGTTACGGTAAGAAGGCAGGGCAGTTGTTATTGTTCTCCTTCAGCAAGAGGGTGATGACGGGTGTGTGGTGTGTGGTGTGTGGTGTGTGGTGTGTGGGGGAGTGGGAAGCATCTCTCCTTGTCAATATACGTACTGTAGGAGAAAGTGTTGCTAGCGATCAAAACCTTGGGTGAATTGCACACACACACACACACACACACACACACACACACACACACACACACACACACACAAACACACAAACACACAGACACATACCTCAATTTTTCTTTCCTTTTTTACCCTTGTGTCAAAAGAGATAAAAATCCTTGCACTTCCTTCACTCACTCGTTCAGAAATAAGGAGCATATTTTAACCATTCGCTCATCCTTAATTCATATCGAAGGGTGATGTTAACTCGTCAATTGTCTTCATTAGTCTTTAAAACACTTCCTGGGCATTTAACTCTCACCTTGACAGAGAGAGAGAAAAAATAAAAAAGGATGCGTAACTTCATTGGAATTTTAGATATATACAAACACACACACACACACACACACACACACACACACACACACACACACACACACACACACACACACACACACACACACGGGATTTGCTCCATTACGTTATAATTTCTTACTCGCTGTTTACTCATCGTCATTTTTCTTAAGAGATAAAAAAGCAGGAAAAATTAATCTGGTTTTTTTTTTTCTATTAGTGTCTTCCTCAATTATTCGGCCTTCTGGTAACTGTGCTTGTTTTCTTTTTGTCTGTCTGTATATCTGTCTGCCTGTCTATTTCTTCCCGGTATTAAGTTTATCATTTTATTTTTGCCCTTTCGTTTCCTGCTTACTTGTGTCTAGAAATATTTGATTGAGTAGTTTAAGAAGAGAGGGAGAGAGAGAGAGAGAGAGAGAGAGAGAGAGAGAGAGAGAGAGAGAGAGAGATTTCGGCTTCACATATTTTCTTAAGTTCTCTAAAAAATAGTCTGCATTAAAATCACCACCACCACCATCACCATCATAAAAACAACAACAACAACAACAACAACAACAACAACAACAACAACAACAACAAGTGTCCTCTCTGACCCTCATGTTGTCCTCCGTCATGTTATTTTCACGTCATTCATCTTTTCGCATCATCACCTCCTTTTCCTCCTCCTCCTCCTCCTCCTCCTCCTCCTCCTACTCCTTTTCCTCCTCTCTTCGTACTCATTCCTCTTCTCATTCTTCTGTTATCTTTCTCTATCTTTCACTTCTCCTTGCCCAGCTTTCTTTTCTTATTTCTTGTTAATGCATTGTATTTGGCAACTTATATAATCTCTCTCTCTCTCTCTCTCTCTCTCTCTCTCTCTCTCTCTCTCTCTCTCTCTCTCTCTCTCTCTCTCTCTCTCTCTCTCTCTCTCTCTCTCTCTCTCTCTCTCTCTCTCTCTCTCTCTCTCTCTCTCTCTCTCTCTCTCTCTCTCTCTCTCTCTCTCTCTCTCTCTCTCTCTCTCTCTCTCTCTCTCTCTCTCTCTCTCTCTCTCTCTCTCTCTCTCTCTCTCTCTCTCTCTCACACACACACACACACACACACACACACACACACACACACACACACACACACACACACACACACACACACACACACACACACACACACACACACACACACACACACACACACACACACACACACACACACACTCAGGCCATTGTACCTTCTGTTAACACACTAAGGGGTGGAGGAAACATTGGAGGAAGGAAAAAAAACACGCCTTAATCTATTGTAAGTTTCCTCTTGTTTCCTCCTCACTTTTTGGAGAGGAAAGAGGGAAAAAACGATCTTATATTGTCGCTGAATGAAAATGAGTGATGAAAGAAGTATCTGATATTGAATTTCTTGTGTTTTTTTTTTTTGTTGTGTGTTTGTGTGTTTGTGTGTTGAAGGGGAACGTGTCACACAATGGTTCATTTCCGAATGTATGGAAATTTGCACTTGTTTGTGTCCTTTTCAGTATTTTGTTTCAGTATATTTTCCTCAGTAAATGTTTTCAGCGTGTCATTCATCCTGTTTTGCTTATGTACTGCTGCTTTTTGTCTTTTTTCTTACTTGTTTCATCTTTGGGTTTGTTTCCTGTTGTGTTTTGATGATTATTTACGTTCGCTATTCCTGTTTTCTTAGTATCATTTCATTTCTTGTTCCCTATTTTTTGTGAGTGAACGATGGAAACTCATGTTATATTTCTTCTGACCTAAGTATCTTATTTACTTCATCTATGTATTTGTTCTCACTGTCTACGAAGGATATAGACAATGTGTATATGCGTAAAAATAACTAAGGTCACATTTTATAAGAATAATGATGAACTGCAATCTTTAGTTTACTTTCATTGATCTCATGTAACAAAGGATTACATTCCCTCTCCTTTGTTTAGGAAGGATAAGAACAATTGTATAAAAGCTATAAACAAACACACACACCCACACATACACACATTTCAAGAGTAATGATGATAAGTTCCAGTATTCTGTTTACCTTTATCGTACGCTCAGGAGCAAGAGTCTCGTACGCACAGACATAACATGAGCTTGATCCTGATCTTGGGTGTGGCTGTCAGGTGCGTAGGTGAGGCGTAGCAGGGAAAAACATCGAACGAATTTACCTTCCGCATCAGACCATATTATTACCAAGGACATGTCAGGACTCGCTTCAGATGCAGGACTACCAAATAGTGACAAAAACCGAAGCATTTCACTAGAGATATTAAGTGAACGAAGCTTCTTTTGTAACTCTGAGGAGAAATAGATATGAGAAAAGGCTATAGTCACGAGGGAAGATCAGTGTATGTGTGTATGTGTGTATCTGACATCATTGACCTTGGGGAATGAGTTTAGAGGGGATGGAGTGAGGGCCAACCTTGAGCAGTTCGATTGTATAATGAGATTGTTCCTTAGACTCATACAAATAGACAGATTGACAGATAGGTATTCAAAAATAGGAAAAATAGAGAGATCTTGATATACTTCTTTATATGTGAATGTATTGAGAAAGAGAGAGAGAGAGAGAGAGAGAGAGAGAGAGAGAGAGAGAGAGAGAGAGAGAGAGAGAGAGAGAGAGAGAGAGAGAGAGAGATCCAGCTATTCATCCCTCCATCCACATATAGACAAACAGACAAACAAGCAGAAAGATGAACACTTATGCTATCCACAGAATCAGTAAAAGTTTCTGCAATTTTCTCGACACTTACCCATTAATTCATCACTTCCTCTTTATTAGCACTTATTTATCAACCCCATTTACTCACCTACTCATCTCGCATCACCGTCTTTAAACAATACGTAAACAAAAACACACACTGCAAGCCAATTAACACTCACAACATAGATACGCAAAACAAGGAAAAAGATGTTATCGTATCTTAAGCTCGTATTATCAAACGCTTCTATGTTTCACCTCCACTACATATAAAGAGGGTTAATTTAAGTCAACACGAGATTTTTTAAGGTGTTTTTTTTTTACTGTTCTAGAGGCAGATTGATAAGATTTCTACATTATTAACTGGAGAAACACTCTTGAAAACCATGCTAATCTTCTCTGTGGCCTTGGAAAACAGTCTTGGTTAGAGAGCAAAGCATTTCTGAATACTGATCTTATACACTTCATCTTACGCCAAGGAGCAAAGTTTCGAACACAACACGAAAGGAAGAAAGGGAAAGTAGAAGACACCAGACGGGATGTATAGAGAGAATTTCCCATATTTGCCCTATATTTCTACGGTGTCCAGTATGTGAGACGATTAGTGAGGTGGGAGAATGGGAGGTGAGGCTGGTAATGTGATGGGAGACTACTTATGGGGATTTGGGAAGGCTGGGGAGAGGAAAGGGGACGAAGGTGAAAAGAAGAAAAGTAAGTGCGAGTAATTTGTCTTGATTTGCTTATTATGTCGTTTTCTTTTCCGGCCTTCGTGCTTTTTTCTTCTTCAGTTTTATTTTCATTAGTTTTAACATCTCACAACTCTCCCTTTTCTTCTTGTCGCTTCTGTTTCTCTTTCTTTCCCTGTTTCCTATTATTTTTAGTTTTTTTTTCCTCTCGCTACTTTGTTTTTTTCTCCTTCATCCTCTCCCTTTGTCATTTTACTCTGATTTAGTCTCTCTCTCTCTCTCTCTCTCTCTCTCTCTCTCTCTCTCTCTCTCTCTCTCTCTCTCTCTCTCTCTCTCTCTCTCTCTCTCTCTCTGAAATTATTCTCCTCCTCTCTTCCTTTCTTCTTTCTATCCTTCCATTCTTTCATTCCATCGTCTCCTTTTCCAAGTCTCTTTCCTTCTTTATCTTTCATTTCCTATCCTCCCTCATTTCCTCCTCCTCCTCCTCCTCCTCCTCCTCCTCCTCCTCCTCCTCCTCCTCCTCCTCCTCCTCCTCCTCCTCCTCCTCCACCTCCTTCTCCTCCTCCCCACCTTCCTTCTTATCACCTCCATCGTTCACTGATCTTGGTAAAGGAAATATTATTGATGATTATGATTATGGTGATGATGATGATGATGATGATGGAGATGATAATTGCAATGATAGTGATGATGAAGATGGTGATTATAATGATGTTAATTTCCTTTTTCATTTAGTTGTAGTTGATAGAAAAAAAAGTATGAGGTATGCATGTTTTGGTTGTTGTTGTTGTTGTTGTTGTTGTTGATAATGATGATCTTGTTGTTGTTGTTGTTGTTGATGAAGATGTTTCTGTTGTTGCTATTGTTGTTGTTGTTGGCGTTGTTGTTGTTGTTATCGTTAAGTTTAGTATTGTCATTATTATCATTATTATCGTAGTTAGTAAAGAAAAAAATAGATAAATGAAGGAAAAATAATGCAGACAATCCGCTTTTACTTAATGTTACGACGAAAATG
>NC_059281.1:6110800-6113300 GCF_017591435.1 Portunus trituberculatus
AAGTAAAGAAAGTGTTAAATAATAAGAATATACAAATACACTAAACGATTAACAAATGATGAACAGAGAAAGAAATTGAATAAAAGAGGACGATAATAAATAAATAACACGATATAGATAAGAGAAGAGAAAACACACATACCTACCTACCTACATACATACATACATACATACATACAAACAAACAGACAGACAAACAGAAGACAGTGAAAGCGAATATTTCCTCTAAGACACTTGTGGAAAAGATGAAGGCAAAAAAGAGGAAGGAGGAAGGAGGGGAGGGGGAAGGAAAGACACGCTTGTGGGGTGACGAGTGAGGGAGAGGGGAGGAAATGACTTGGTGGGGGCAATGAGGGTGCTGAGGGACACGAGGAGGAGGAGGAGCAGGAGGAGGAGGACGAGGAGGAGGAAGAGAAAGAGGAGGAGGAGGAGAAGATGAGGAGAAGAACGAGAGAAGGCTAAGAAATCCTGAGAGAGAGAGAGAGAGAGAGAGAGAGAGAGAGAGAGAGAGAGAGAGAGAGAGGGAGAATAAGAAAAATCACATGTAGACCTTTTCAAAAAATAAATAGTGAAATAATCAAATAAATAAGTCAATTAAAGAAACAATAAAAATAAACCCATGAAAAATTAAACAGTCAACAAAAAATTAGAACGAAAAAAAATAACAGAAAAATAATGAAATACCGGAAAAAAAAGAAAATAGAAAATAGAAAAAATGAAATAAATAGGTAAATCAAGCAATATAAAGTAAAATAAGAACAAAAATTGAATAAAAATAGTGCGAAAGCTTAAAGGAACGATGCCTTCTATACTCTAAAACCCTAAAGGAATGCTAAAGGAACGCAGACCTTCGACTTTCAAAATGCACAGCTAGGTATTTGTGGAATTCCTTATTGTTGTTTTTTTCTCTCGGTCTCCTGGAATTCAGTGTTTGAGCCAATTTGTCTCCTAAGTATTTTTTTATTCCTTTTTATGTTGAATTTTTGTTTTTATTGTTGTTGTTGTTGTTTTTTTTATTGTTGTTGTTGTTGTTGTTGTTGTTAATGATGTTGTTGTTGATTTATTAATGTCGTTGTTCTTAAAGCATTTGATTTGTTTTCATTTTCTTGATTAGTGAGTGAGTGAGTGAGTGAGTTGGCGAGCGAGTGAGTGAGTGAGTAAAACAATAGATGAATGGATACAGAGAGAGAGAGAGAGAGAGAGAGAGAGAGAGAGAGAGAGAGAGAGAGAATAAGGTTGAGTGAGTTACTGCATGAATTAGTGAAATGATAAATGAATAAAGGAGTAACAATGAATGAACTAGAACAAATGAGGAAGTTTAGCAAAAAAGTGAATGAGTGAGTTAGTGAGTGAATGAGTGATTAAAAATATGTTCGTAATACAGAATGGTGGAGGCAGTGAATGAATGAATGAATGGATGAACGAACGATATAAGAAAAACTAAATGAGTGAGTGAAAGAGAGAGAGTCTAAAGTAAAGGCATGAGTGAGTGAGTGAGTAAATGAGTGAGTGAGTGAGCAAGTGAATGAGTTAGTGAGTGAATGAGAGAGTGAGTGAGTGAGTGAGTGGGCGAGGTAGTGAACGAGTGAGTGAGTGAGTGAGTGAGTGTGTGTGAGCAAGTGAATGCGTGAGTGAGTGAGTGAATAAATGAGTGAGTGAGTGAGTGAGTGAGCGAGTGAGTGAGTGAGTGAGTGAGTGAGTGAAAACGTCCTTCCCCGTCACAACATTCTCACTTCCAGGAACAAAAATATTAATACGTACACATTTTCTGAAACAACTTGACCGTGTATGGTGATTTTACGCCGTGGCTCCCTCTCCCTCCCCTCTCCCTCACCTCTCCCTCACTCTCCCTCATTCCTTCTCCCTCTCCTTCTTGCAGATCTCCCACTGACCTTAAAATATCACGCAAATGACACCTTTCCCTCCATCACCCCCTCCCACCCCTCTTTCCCTCCCTCCTTACCTTCCCTCCAATTTGTTCTATCATTCCCCTCTCGCACTCTCTCCCTCTCTCTTCCTCATGTCTATTTTTTGCGTCGTCACCCTTCTCGCTTCCTCAACATCAAAATTAGGTCTCAAGAAGGCTGGGGTGAGTGGGGGTGGTAGAGGACGGTGACCTTGAGATGGGGGGCATATCAAGGTGTAAAATGAGGTGTGTATACAGACAGACAGACACACAGGCAGGCAGGTATATAAAGGTAAGGGGATGAGGCAAGAAGGTGTCATTCCTCTGGTTCTCTACTGCCTCCTCCTAGCCATGGTAAGGAACACACACACACACACACACACACACACACACACACACACACACACACACACACACACACACACACACACACACACACACACACACACACACACACACACACACACACACACACACACACACACACACACGATTGTTTTACTGACCACAACAATTTAGATATACACGTAAGCTCATGAAATTGTTGCAATGTAAATATTCTACAATTCTTTGATACATATTTATAGAACAGAA
>NC_059281.1:6123300-6148300 GCF_017591435.1 Portunus trituberculatus
CATTTTAGCGTACCAGCGCAGTATAACAGTCAAGCAAACAATAGCATACATTGAACAGATCATCAGAATCAAAATTACACAACAAAGAACACTTTTTTCACAAACAAAAATTCAACAAAGTGAAACAAACAAACAAAAGAGATTAATATTAATGAATATCGCTGTTTCTCCTAAACAAATAAAAATTTTCATGTATGTTTGTAATCTTTATGTGAAGATACCTTAGTATTTGTTGACTGATCATAATAACAATGTTAATGACAGTACTAGTAGTAGTAGTAATAATAATAATAATAATAATGATAATAATGATAATAATAATAATATTATTAATAATAATAATAATAATAATAATAATAATAATAATAGTAATAACAATAATAATAATAGTAGTTATGAGCAACACCTTCGTAGCTATCCGTAACAATCATGGGTTTATCATCACTCATGTAAGTTTTTGAGTTATCCACATTGCCCTCATCAAGTTTTATCACCGTCACTATTTTCCGTGACCTGCGACCTCCACCCGCCAAGGCAGCAGCCTCGCTCACTGCTGGGACTCATTGTCTCACCCACTCTCTCCTATCACTGCTTTGACTGAATGAAGCACTGACGTTCATTAAGGCATCATCCTTCCTGCGTCACTGTGGTGACACGCAGTGATACATCTGTGACACTCCTTAGGCCTTGGTGTCACTGCCTCCTGAAGGATGGGTTAGAACGCTGCAGGGCGCGGCTGGTCCAGGCCGCTGCCCTGGCTTGCACCGCCTGGCTGATTTCCCGGATCTTGTCAGGTATTGCTGGGTTGGAAGGGCCGGTAGGGGGGAGCGGAGAGAGGGGGGGCAGAAAGGCGGGGGTGCCTGAGGTGCCGAAGCTGTCATAATCGTCCCTCGGGTTTGCCTCCTCACGACTCCACCCGTCCGCCCCCAACTCCCTGCTGCCCCTCAGGCGCTTCCTCCTCCTCCTCCACTTCCTCTTCCCGCCGGAAAACTCAGGGCTTGCTCTCCTCCCGCTCTCCCTCCGTCCCGAGGGGAACTCTCCTCCTACCCTGCTGACCTCCCGCCCGCCGATCAGATACTCCTCCCTTCCGCCGGAGTGTTCACGGGTGTCCAGCGTAGCGTCTCTCTGCCGCTCGCGTATCCCCGTCAACAGCTCCAGCAGATCGTCGTCTGAGTCGTTAAAGTAGCGTTCCCCTCCAAATGACGTTGTGTCTTCTTCCTCCCTTCCTACACTTGCCGGTGTCTCCCAGGGGCTGCTGGAGGAGTCCTCAAGGCCGAGGATGCGAGACCTGGCGGCCCAGCGGCGTCTTTGTGGCCTCAGCCGCCTAGTGCGAGCCGTCAGACGCCGCCCACGCTGTGCCTCTTCCAATGATGCCCTCAGTGCCTCCCCGGAGATGCCGCTACCACGCAGTTCCACCAGGGCCTTGAGGGTAGTGCCTGTGGGCCTCAACAGAGCGTTAACCACCTGGCTCCTGTGGCTCTCCCGCAGAGGTTGGGCGGGCTGGGATGCGGGTTGGTCTGGCTGGGCGAGAGTCTCTTTGGTCTGCAGGGTGAGAGAGTCGCTGTCTTCCTGCACCAGGATAATGACAGAGCCCCCAGCGTCCTCCAGCGCCTCTCCTCGACCCCCAATCCGCAGCGTTCCGTCCTCAGACTGGACCAAGATTATCGCGGCATTATCCTCACTCTTCTCTCGTTCCGTTCTCTTGTCTTCCTGCTTCCTCACATTTCCTTCCTCGTTCTTCACCAGGATGATCGCCGCCTTGCCGTCATTCTCCGCCTCATCTTCTTTCTCCTCAGAATTCACCAGAATAATCGTCTTTTTCTGCTCGTCTTCTTCCTTCACCAAGATGATGGTTTTCCTTTCATTCTCCTTCTCCTCCTCAGTCACCAAGATGATCGCCGTCTTGGCCTCGATCTTCTTTCCTCCTTCACCGTCAGAAGTCACCAGAATGATGGCCTTCCTTTCCTTATCCTTTGCCTCCCGTGAGCTGCCTTTCTCTCCGTCAGCAGGATCTTTATTTTTGGGTTCTATCAGCACGATCGTGGGGCGCCCTTCGTCCCTCGGCCTCACCTGGTCTTGGGACACCTCCGCACCGCCCTGTACGAGGCTGCCAGTGGCCCCGTTAACGAGGATCACCGCTGAATCCATTGCCTTCACCTCCGAGGGACTGAAAATCCTACCGGCGTTCTTATCCACGAGAATCACAGACGAGGACCTAGTGTCTCGAGGCCCAGTGCCACCCTGGACTTGTGCCTCGGTCTTGGCTCTATCCTGTCCCTGCTCCCCTTCAGCTTCGTTCACAAGGATGATAGCGGTGGACAGGGGCGGGATTCCTCTCACTCCTGCATCCTGTGGTGACCCTTCAGGCGTCTCCTCCACTAGAATGATGGCGTTGCGTGGTTTAGGAATAACTCCCGCACCCTCATGATCATCCTTAGGAGGCTCCACGAGAATGACCTGTGAGCCGCGAAACCGCCGGCCCGCCAGACCTCCGTCAGCACCAGCAGGATCCACCAGAATGATGGGTTGTTGGGGGTTGTTCTCTTGCGTGGGTGAAGGAAACTTCCCACTGTTCACCCTCTCCGTATCCTCGTCCTCACCGTCCACAAGGATGATGAAACCCTGGTCCTCGTCAGGTCCTCCCGTTCCGGACAGCCCTGAATCTAAGCCGTCATAGTCATAGTTTCCGAAGTAGTCAGGAAACTCGACCTCAGGGATAGCAGGAGGCGACGGTGTGAAGGGAACAGCCCCAGGGATGGGCCTGGGTGTGGCGGGACGAGTGGGGGGAGGAAAGTCTAGCTCAGGGATAGTGGGTCTGGATGGGAGTGTGGGCGGGATGGGGCGAGGTGTGGGCGGAATGGTGTAGGCAAGCGCGTGAGCCTCTGGGTATGGACACCAATGGTCTTGCGGGGCGCGTGTGCCTGTGTTGCCACTCAGGGTGTCCACGGGGGGAGGGATGTACCCGTTGCCCTGAGAACGTTGTGCGGAAGCCACCAGGTGGAGCAGCGGCAACAGATCCTCATCCGTGTCCTCCTGTGACGGCAAGCTCGCGTCCACCCCGAAGCTCTCTATCTCTTGAAGCCTCTCCGGCGCAAACCTGGACACCTCGGGGTTTTCGCGACTCTCAGGGGACGCTGGCGGCGGCACAGGGGGAGCGTTGGGCTTGGGATAGAAGTACCCTTTCTTCTTCTGGTCATTGGCGAGCTGCAGGAGTTTCCGTAGGGCTTCACGGAGGGCTTTAGGATCTGCAGGTGGCACGTAGGTCATGCCGTGGGCGAGCATCTTGGTTATGTCCAGGTCGCCGGTGTCTGCGAGGGTGGTCTGCCTCGTCACTCTGCGTCGCTTGGGTCTGCGAGGCCTGTGGGGCGTGGCCAGCTGCCGCGTCTTCAGCTGGTCCTGCAGGTGGCGGTATAAGGCCACAGAATACTCACGCACCTCATCCAGACTCACGTCCTTCTCATCCTTCCCTGCATCCTTCTCTCCTTGAGCTGTGTCCTTGTCGTTCTGAGAAAAAGAGAGAGGGGGGGAGAGATAGTCATTAAACCAAAAACTAAACAAACAAACACATACGGCAAGAAAACAATGGTGGACAATAAACAAGAAAGCAAACATACCACTTTTGCCGAGGAGGGAGCGTTCTCTTCACCTGCGGCGCCTGCTTCTGCTTCACCTGTGAGGTAGGCGGGCCATTCATTAGTGACCCAGCACCTGGTATCGCCTCCAACAATATTATCAGACATGCTTTGCGACTCTCCTTATATATTTGTTACAGAAAACAGTGTGAGCTTTCAAGATTGTGGTAAAGGAGACTATCATTATTATTATTGTTATTATTACTATTGTTATTATTAATTATTATTATTATTATTATTATTATTATTATTATTATTATTATTATTATTATTATTATTATTATTATTATTATTATTATTATTATTATTATTATTATTATTATTATTATTATTATTATTATTATTATTATTATTATTATTATTATTATTATTATTATTATTATTATTATTATTTATTATTATTATTATTATTATTATTATTATTATTATCAGTACTACTACTACTACTACTACTATTACTACAATGGTAATAACTTTAACAACAAAAACAATAACAATTACAATAATGATAATAGCAACAACAACAACAACAACAACAACACTAATGATAATAATAATAATAATAATAATAATAATAATAATAATAATAATAATAATAATAATAATAATAATAATAATAATAATAATAATAATAATAATCAGATGGTCACGTCAGCATCAGCAGGTCATGTCAGGTCACGTCAGGTCGCTGTAAGGAGTCAAGCAGTCACAGTAAGCAACCAAGGTCAGGTCAGAGGAGCAAGCATGTCAAAAGTCAGATCACTCCCAGTCATATCAATAACAAGCCAGGTCAAGTTAAGATCAAGTTAGGTGAAAGTCAGATCAGTCGTAGAGGTCAAGAATTCAACGTCATATCAGTGTCATGGGAGGTTAGGTCAAAGTAACATGAGGTCATGGAGTCACGTCATGTTAGGTCAGGTTGGTCACGTGCCAGCGGCTGACCTGGAGTGGCCTGGAGTTGTGAGGTTAAAGGAGGGGAGTGGTGGAGGTGGTGGAGGTGGTGGTGGAGCCGCTGATAGTTGTGTCCTGTCGGGATGTGGGGGGGGGGATGGAGGGTCTTGTGTCAGGGTGGTGGTGGTGGTGGTGGTGATGGTGAAAATGGTGTGGTGTAGTGGTGTGATGTGGTGGTGGTGTTAGTGGTGATGATGCATTAGTAGTTGTGTTAGTGATGGTGTGTGGTGGTGATGTTGGTGGAGTTGTATACGAATTAAAAAGAATAGTGTATGCATAATATCGTGTATCATCCACGTATTTTTCGGTTACAGTGTATATCGTATTAGAGAAATATAAAATCCTTTTTAAGTATTGAGGATTAAAAAAGAAAAAAAACATGCGTGCTTGCGGGTCCGAGGGGTCTCCAAGCGCCCGTGTTCGAATCTTGTCCACGGTCCGAGTGTAGGTTGGGCTTCCTCACTCGAGGTAACAGTTTCCTAGCGGGTGGGCTTTGAGGTAGGAGGTACCCCAAAAAGTATCCCCTTTAGCCCATAAATTCCCGTGAAAAGCCCACATGGTATAAATAAAAAAAAGAAAAAAAATCGTAGCTCAATTAAAAGTTTGCAATATTAATAACAATTCCGCAAAACAGACGCAGGTTATCTCGTATACCAAACAACTCACGCGGAAGAACAAACACCTCGATACAACGAAGCAAACAGACTCGATCTTTCCCTACACCTACAACACAACTCGCTACTGTATCTCCTTGCAACGAATTTCCTCTTATAGACAATTACCATCGACACTTTCACTTTTACTACCATATGCATTGTGAACCAACCTGAAAATATAATCTGCATGCACATAGAATAAGAAAAAACGAGAGAATGAAAGAACAATTTTTTTTAAGATCGCAGAACTATTTAAAACACTACAATAGCGAAGGATATGCTGGAAAAACGCAGGAAAGGATGATAGGAGATTTGTGAGCCAATAGCACACACACACACACACACACACACACACACACACACACACACACAGAAGAGCCACCATTGTTTCTCTATCCATTTGAACCTGTCTCAGTTCTCTTTACCCGTTCAAACCCTGAAATCTTGAGCCCAAAACCCGTGGCCACGATGTTCTGAAGTTCCCGATCAGAGAGGAGCTCAATACTACTCCCCTTCGTCAGCACTTCGGCGGGAGGAGCTACTGACGGAGGTGTGGTTTTTCGCCTCCTGAAGGGAAAACGCTGAAGAAGGGACAACGTGGTGGATGGAGGCTGAGTCGTGGTAGGAGTAAGGGGTTGTGATGGTGACTCTATGGGCAATTGTGAAGGGAAGGAATGAGGTGTTTCTTCTGACGGAGGCGCCGTAGAAGGTGTAGTATTTCCCTCTCTCAATCTCCTGCTTTTGTTAAACTCTACGATTCTCCTCAACATCGCTCGTATCCTTTTTATCCTCTCCCGGCGTGGTAAAGTGGTGACATTTAGTGGTGACGTGGTGGTGGTGAAATATTGTGATGATGGTGTTGGTGGTGGTGATGGTGATGATGGTGTTGGTGGTGGTGATGGTGATGATGGTGGTGGTGGTGATGGTGGTCGTGATGTGGTTGTCCTTTCAGATCTTCCTATTCTTTCACTATTCCACGTGATGTGCGGGGGTAACGATGTGGTGACGTGTGGTGGTGATGTGGTGGTGAGTGGTGTTGATGTGGTGATTCTAAAGAGCATTTGGTTGTCTATAGATCCACGCCCTTTGATGTGAATTCTTGGAGTGGTGGTGGTGGTAGTGGTGGTGGTGGTGGTGACTTGGTGGTGATGATGGTGATTGTGATTTTGTCCTATATAATCGTTTGTTGGTGATGGTGATGATAATGATGAAGAATTTTGTCCTTTTCTCTTCTGTTTGCTTATGATTTCCCTTGTTTCTGGTTGTGGTGATTGTGATGGTAATGATGGTGATGACGGTGATAATGATGATGATGATGGTGATGATGATAGTGATGAGGCAAGTCCAGGAAATGAGAAGTATGAGTAAGAAGATTGTGGTGAGGGTGACGGTAACAGAGACTGATAGCTAGAGTGAACTGGTGATGATGGTGATGGTGATGATGATAGTGATGAATAGGTCAAGGAAGGAATGTGCGAATAGGAAAATGTTTGAGGTGGAGATGGTGACTGTGGTGATGAAGATGGTGATGATGGTAATGATGATGGTAGTGACGGCGGCGGCGACGTAGATGGCAGAGTAACAGCAGAGGAGAGAGGATGATGGTAACCGAATGAAGAGTAAGAATAGGAGGTAGAAGAGGGAGAGGAGGCGGCGGAAGCGAAGGGAGAAGAAGAGGAAGAAAAGGAGGAGGAGGAAGGAAACGAAGATGAAGAAGAGGAGAGAAGAAGAAGGGAATGAAGAAGATGGAGAAGAAGCGAACGAGAAGGATGGAGGGATGAACGAAGACGAAGAAGGAAAAGAAGATGAAAAAGAAGAGGGTGAGGAGGAGAACGAAAAACCGGAAGAGGCAAAGGAAGAAGGAGGAGAAAAAGACGATGACAACGACGACGAAGACGGTGAAGAAACAACGATAGAAGAAGAAGGAAAGGCCAAGGAGGAGGAGGAAGAGGACAATGGCTCTGAATCCTTCGTTACAGTAGGATCACGTATTCCACTCCCAGATTTGGGCGTAACCGTAACGGCGTGGTGGGAACGAGAAGGGACGAAACGTATCCTGCCGCGGCCACGTCCTGTATTCCTGACTAAGGAGGAGAGGCGCCCTTGGGAGTCTGAAGAAACGGGTGTCTTAGATAGAAATGTCTTTGTGTTTTGACTGTTGAGAGAAAATTTTGATGTGGAGTGTGAAGGTGGATGAAGATTAGAAGAGAAAGTGGAGAAGGTGGAGGTGGTTGCGTTAGGCTGTTGAGGGAGTGACGGGGGATGGCGCTGGAAGGAAGTGAAAGAGCGTGCAGGTGGATGGTTATTAGTGGAGGACGTGGACGAGGTGGAGGAAGAGGAGGAGAAGGAGGAGGAGGATGAAGACTTGGAATTAGGAATAGGTGTGGGAAGATTACTGAAGTGTTTGTGAGAGGGAAGAGGACTAGGCGGAGGAGGAGGAGGAGGAGGAGGAAGAGATGGTGGTAGTGGTAGTGGTGGTGGTGGTGGTGGTGGTGGTGGTTGTATTGGTGGTGGTGGTGGCGGAGGAGGAGGAGGAGGAGGAGGAGGAGGAGGAGGAGATGGTGGTGGTGGTGGTGGTGGTGGTGGTGGTGGTGGTGGTGGCGGCGGAGGAGGAGGAGGAAGGAGAGGGAGGAGGAGGAGGAGGAGGAGGAGGAGGAGGAGGAGGAGGAGGAGGAGAAGGATGTGTAGGTGGTGGAGGAGGAGGAGGAGGGGGATAGTGGAGACCTGTTCAAGGGTGGAGAATGGTTGTGGAGATGAGTGGAAGAGATGGCTGGAAGTGGAGAGACTGTCTGATTCTCCTTCTTTCCCTCCTGATGGTGATGCAGTCTCCCACTCCTAAAGAAGACGAAGGAAGTGGAGGAAGGTGGAGCGTGTGGAAGTGGAGGAGGCGAAGAAGGCAGAGGTGGAGTAGGAGGAGGAGGAAAAGTAGAGCGAGTGTGGAGGTTTCGGTTATGATGTGGAGGTGGAGTGGTAGTGGATGGAGGAGGAGGAGGAGGAGGAGGAGGAGGAGGTAAAGAGAAACAGGAGAAACGGTAGTGGAGAAAATCTTAGGCTGTGAAGACGATGGTGGTGGTGATGGTAGTGGTGATGATGGTGGTGATGTTGGTGGTGATGATAATGGTGATGAGGTGGTGCGAACCCTCCTAAGCTTCTTTAACCCCTCGGTACCAAGAACAGTGCGGAGGAACCTGAAGGAGACACCATTACGAATCCAGGTGCGTGAAGGGCGGGGGGTAGAGCTCTGAGAATGTAGTGGTTGTGGTGGAGACGGTGTGGTGGTGACGGTGGAGATTAAACTGTAGGAGGAAGCAGGTGGTAACGATGTTGATGATGCTAATTTGGTATACGACGAAGGAGGTGAAGGTGGTGGTGATGTATGGCGAGGAGCTAGGGGAGGATAAGTAGATACGTGACTAGGGGTTTGACTAGGGGCGTTTCTGTACCCTTGGTTGTTTCCTTGGTGGAGGTGTTTAAAGTACAGGTAAGGGTTATCAGTGTTACCCTTATAGGAAGGATGTGAGGCTGGAAATGGGGGCTTATGGGGCTCTGGGAGTTCCTGGGAGTAACCTGACGAGGCAGCTGAAGGAGTGTGGGAAGCAGGAGATCTTTTTTCGTTACTATTCGCGAAGGAACGTGTCTCGGGCTCAGGTAGGTACGAAGACTGATGTTTTGTTGGATTAGGATGATTAGAAAACGGGTCATTTCTTAAACTGGATTGAGAGACTTTGGTAACTATACTAGAGTCATCATTATTTACATTAGCATGACTAGAAGACTTCAGATTGCGAAACGGAGTGGAGTGTTGAACGAAACTTGTGATAGATGGCAACACAGCACCACTACTACCGCCACCACCACCACTGCCAGGGTTCAGATGCTTCGAGACACGTGGTGAAGTGTTTCGATTCATGCTCTTCGAACCCTGACCGGGAGATTGGTGGTGCGCTATGGGTAATTGTGATTTTTGAGCGTCAGTTGTGCTTTGAGAGTGACCCTGCGCTGTGTTGTATGTGTGAGTGATCTTCGTCTCCACCTTCGACGTCTTAAAGGTATTGTGTTGAGTTACTCCACTTTTCTCTCCACTTTTCCACGTGTTAAGTTCATCTCTGTATATCGTCTGGGTGTGTGGAGGCTTGTTCTGTGTGTGGGTGGAAGGTGGAGTGGCGTGGGTTAGTGACTGAGAAGCTGGTGGATTGCGGAGCGGCGGACCAATTCTGAAATGCACGTAGCTAGTGGCGGGTGGATGGGAGGCGGCGGGGAGGCGACGTGTATGTGGATTATGACGAGGTGGAGGAGGAGAAGTAGGAGGAGAAGAGTGACTGGGACGATGAGGAGGAGTAGTGGAGAACTGAAGTGGAGGATGTGAGGAAGGTACTTTTCCCCCTCTACTTTTCCCCTGCAGTGAAATGGAGACGAAAGAAGTGGCTGGGGAAGGAGATGAGGAGAAAGAGGAGGAGGAAGAGGAGGAGGAGGAAACGTAGGAAGAGTAAGAGGAGTAAGAGGAGGGAGAGAAAGATCCCTCTACCACTCCACTTTGCTGTGGGAATGACTGGCGGTGGATAGAGACGTGGATGTTAGAGGGGGAGCCGATATAATCTCCCACTCCACCCTTTCCTCCACTCACATCGTCATCTTCCACTTTATCCTCTCCCACTTCACTGTCTGTAGTGAAAGAGGAGGTGGAGGAGGTGGAGAGTATGGGCTGTGGGTTGGCAACTGAAGGTGGAGGAGGTGGAGTGTGGAAGTGAGAGTGAGGATAGAGTGAGGTGGAGCGGTGGTGGATGCTGTGGATGGAGGCGTGGGAGTAGGTGCTGTCGGTGTCTCTTGTTTGGCGGGATGCGGGTGTGGGTGTGTGTGTGGATGTGAGCGTGACTGTGGCTGTGGCTGTGGATGTTGATGTGGATGTTTGTGTGGGTGTGGGTGTGGGTGTGGGTTCGGTCAAGGGTAGTGGGGGCAATCCGGTCGCTTCCGTCTGGTCGTCCGAGGGTCGTCTGGATAGGGAACCTGGGAAGGACGCTATCCCACCTGCGGGCACAGGGAGAGGGGGGTGAGGCGCCGACTCTGCTGCAGGGCCGGGGACTGAGGAGGGGAGGAGGAGGAGGAGGAGGAGGAGGAGGGTGATGTGCTGTGTTTAGTGTCAAGGGGAGAAGAATCTTTTGTAGAGACAGAAGGCGGTTCACTTTTCACTGTTTTCTTCCCAGAGGAGGAGGAGGGAGGGGGTTGGGAAAGAGGCGGGGATAGCGGGACTTCCTCTGAGGGGTTGCCTGGGGTTGGAGGATGGGATTCTTCCTGGGAGTGAGGAGTGTCTGGGTCTTCAGATGGCGGGGGCACGGTCACGTCCTGGTCCTCGGCGGAATACGGTGTGTCAGTGGAGGGGGGAGGAATGGTCGTGACGCGGCGGCGGGCGGTGAGTGGGTGGCGGCGGCGTTTGACTGGGGAAGGTCGCCGGGAGCTGCTGGCCTTCCCGGGGTGTCTGAGGGGTGCGGGCTCCTGGTATGTGCTCTTTTCCTCTTGTGACTCGCCTACAGACTCAACTTCCTGACTCGAAGCTTCACCCGACTCCCGCGGCGTGGCCTGAGTGGTGGTGGGGGGCCGGCGTCTACGTGTGGAGATGCGTCTGCCACCCCCTGGCCTCCACTGCCCTGGCCGACGGGTGGCTCTCACTCTCCCTCGACTCTGCCCGCGTTGTGGCTTCCCTCGGGCTTTCTTGGTGGGCGTGACAGGTTTGGGCGTGGTTGGGGTCGGTGATGTGGGAGCGGCGGTGCGGGGTGAGTCATGGGTGAGAGTCATATCGGGCAGAGGCAGCCTGGCCGGGGGTTGGTCGTGGGATGGTAGAGGGCGGCGCCTGCGGGGAGTAGCTGTGGGCTTCACCGTGGACTTCAGTGATGTCTTCCCAGGGGAGAGGCGGTGTCTGCGCTGTTTCCTCTTGTGCGGGGGTCCTTTAGGGCGTTTCCTTGGCGCCAGAGTTGTAGAGTAGCGTGCAGGGACGGCGGTGGTGGCTGGGAGGTGGTGGGGTGGCTGCTCGGTTCTCCTGAAGGGGAAGAGATCCAGAAGTGACTTGCCGGCGGCCAGTTCAGACATAACTTTCAGGTATTTGGGCTCCTGCGTGGTGGAGAAGGAGGCGGGTGTGGCGCTGTACTCGTCCCTGTGTGGCGGAGCATGTGTGGGCGTGGGAGTGTAGGTGGGGAATGCCGTGGTAACAATAGGCACTGAGGTTGGAGGTGGTGGAGAGGTGACAGTGGTAGTGGTGGAATGTGGGCGGCGGGAAGTGGGTTTAGGGGGGCGGTGTTGTCTTCCACGGAATGTTGGGGGATAGGTTAATGACTGAGATGGGCGGCGTCTTCTTGGAACCCTGGTGGGCGTGGGTGTGGTGGTGGAGTGGAGCAGTACATCCTCATAGTTAGGGTGGTAAGTGGTGGGCGGGGGTGCGGCGTGTGGGCGGTAGGTGGTGGGTGTAGGAGTGGATGTAGGAGTTGGTGCAGGAGTGTCATGATCCACGTAGCTCTGAGTGTAAGGATTAATGTGGAAGGCGGGGGCGAGGGTGGGGTCCCTGCGGAGGTGTGCGTGGCGGGTGTAGGAATCTCTATAATACTGACGAAGGATCTCTTGAGGGTGGTAGGCGGCCTTGTCCTCCTCCAGGTACCCGAGCCACGCCTCCTGAAGGTAACCCAGGTGATCCTTCGTGAGACTCTCCACTCCCTCCACTCCACGCGCTGCAGAATCATCCACATGGGGTCCGTACAGCCTGCCGTGCTCCCTTGAGTAATAACTACGACCTTGACCAGGGTAGTACGACTCCTGAAGGTCATTGGGGGTCGTAGGGGGGTCATCAAGGGGATCTTCATCACGGTACTCATAATCTTTAGCTTCCTCTTGCTCCTCTGAATAAAAAGTGATGGCAGGGCGTCTGTGGAACCGTGGGCGTTGTTGTGGGCGTGGTCTATGTGGACGCGGACGGAAGGTTGTGGGTTTGTAGGACCTATGTGGACGAGCCGTGGGTGGAAGAGGAGGTGGAGTCGTGTGTGACTTTGGAGTAACGGTGAGGGAAGAGGACTGGCGGTGGTGTGTGTATGAGGATGGAGGCGGAGGTGGATAAACGGACTCATCACGTGGATTTTGAGGTGGATAAACGTACTCCTCGTGTGGTGGACTTTGAGGTGGATAATCAAGGTCCTCGTATGCATAAACAGGCTCATTATGTGGATTTTCAGATGGATAGATTGAGTCTTCATGTGGATTTTGAGGAGAAGGAGGGAGGATGTTGGATAATAACGTGGATTAGAGGGATCAGATTCTTCAATAGCCTGTGGAGGAGGATTGGAAACTGGATTCAATTCCTTTTGACTGAAGTGAGGAGGAGGAGAAGGAGGAGGAGGAGGAGGAGAAGGAGGAGGAGGAGGAGGAGGAGACGCAGGAGTAGAAGGACTAGAATCAATAAGACTCCCTTCCTTGACGCCCCAGAGGGAATCCTGCAGCTCCTCCTCATAATACTCATACTCCAAATCATCCCAAGGGCCCAAGAAATCTGAGGTATTCCAATTGTGGGCATGGGCGTGATCCTGGTGGGCGTGGGGCGTAGTGGGATATATAGAAGAGCTACCATGGGCGTGTTTGGGGGTGGGGGGGACAGTGGTGGAAAGGAGGTAGTTTCTGTAGGGTAAGAATAGCGTGGATTTTGGAGGAGGGGATGGGGATGGGGAGGGGTAGTGTTCAGAGGTGTATGGGGAATGGGGAGCTGAGGGGTAAGAATGGGAAGGAGAAGGGGAGTGAGCAGCGGGGGAGTCAAGTTTCATGCTCCAGTCTTGGCCCAGGGTAAGGAAATCTGCGAGAATCGGGGAATGGGGGAAAATGGAAAACAAACATTAATTGAAAGACTCTCAGGTGAATGACAACAATTGATTGATGCGTGAAGTTAGTTAAAAAATGAAGTGACAAGGAAATGGTGATGTTATAGTTTGAAATGATAAATGCAATAATAATGATAATAATAAGAAAAAAAGTGAGGAAAGCGAGTAAATATCGTTACCTGTCAATAGATAAAAATAGAATAATGATAACGCTAGTACAATAGTTAGTAATATATGTCACCTCTGCAAAAAAAAAAAAAAATAGATGAAATGTTAGTAATGACAATCTCTATAAAGAAAACAAAATTATACACCTGATTACGTACAAGGATACCAAAACATCTCACTTTTTACAGATATAAACAACAAAAATCGTAAAATACAACAGCTACCCATAAAAAGGTCAATAATAAAGAAAATGAGTTGGAAAAAAAAGAACGGGCAAAATAAAATAAATTACTATAAATTAAGGAACTAGAGAAAGAAACACGTGACTCTCCCTGCACCTGTCTGTTTCCTTACCTTGGTAGTGGGGGGCAGGGGTGACGGGGGCCGGAGGAGGGGTGTAGTAGGCGCCCAGGTGAGGGGACTGTAGGAGGAAGAAGAGGAGAGGGAGAAAGAGGAAAGGAATTATTATTACATATTGTTATTATTATCATTATCACTTGTTGTAGTAGTAATAGTAAGTAGTAGTAGTAGTAGTAGTAGTAGTAGTAGTAGTAGTAGTAGGAGGAGGAGGAGGAGCCTTATTCGTAATACTAGGAGGAAAAGGAAGACTAATAGTATTAGTAATAGTAATAGTAGTGATAGTAGTAGTAGTAGTAGTAATAGTAGTAGTAGTAGTAGTAATAGTAGTAGCAGTGATAAGTGGTAGTGGTGGTAGTAGCAGCAGTAGCAGTGGGTAGCAGCAGCAGTAGCAGCAGTGGTGCAGTGCAGCAGTAGCAGTAGCAGCAGCAGTAACAATAGCAGTAGCAACAACAGCAGTAGCAGTAGCAGCAGCAGTAGCAAAACATGAGCAGTAGCAGCAGGTGGTGGTGGTGGTGGTGGTGGTGGTGGTGGTGGTGGTGGTGGTGGTGGTGGTGGTGGTGGTGGTGGTGGTGGTGGTGGTGGTGGTAGTGTAGTGGTGGTGGTGGTGGTGGTGGTGGTGACAGCAGTGGTGGTGGTGCAGTGGTAGTGGTGGTGGTGGTGGCAACAGCAGCAGTAGTAGCAGCAGTAGTAGTAGTAGTAGTAGTAGTAGTAGTAGTAGTGGTAGTAGTAGTAACAGAAGTATATTATCATCATATCATCATCATCATCATCACCATCAATCACCACTCACTCTCTTGGGCGTGCGTGTCCTGGGTGGTGGCGTGGCGGGGTATGGGCGTTGGGGTGTAAGCTGGGGTGAGGGTGAGGGCGGGAGCGGGCGAGGCGGGAGTGGGGGAGGCAGCATTCCCCTCCTCCACCTCGCCACCCAAGTACTTCCTCCACCACTCGTCTGTTTCCACCTGGCACGAGAGAGAGAGAGAGAGAGAGAGAGAGAGAGAGTAATTAGCGATCTGAATAATTAATAAAGTGATGAATTATTGATAAATGAGATAGCCTTGACTAATTCACACTAAAAATGATAGATCATATGGATATTTCTACGAAGTTGATAAAAGATATAAGATTAATCGAAGTAAATCAATAAACAGGTAAAAAATTGAAGTGATTAAAAGATATTCAGCATTTCCACAAGTATAAATTCATTCAATATGCAAAATTCTTAAAACTTTTATCTTGACACAATCCTTGAGAAAAACTGCCAATTTGTATTAGTATGTTTAGTGGCGTTAAGGTTGTTGTTAATTATTATATTGCGTCTTTCTCTTGTGACCTAAAATGGAAAACAAATTAGCTTGAACGTGTACATGTCAGCTTGTAGTAATTAGTAGCTGAGGTTCCGGTTTTCTACAATTATCGCGTTTACGACTGCTGTGTTCTGCGCCAGGATGACACGCTTACCTCCTGTAGTCTTAATTGCTCCAGACCCGCCCACTGCTCGCCGCCCACACCACTCACGGGCGCCGCCAGACTCTCGTACCTTCAGGGAGAGGGAGGGAAAGCCACTGTTTAATTACCGCTGACATTACCGGGAAACTAGAAGACTGGTGGAGATTTTTATTGTTTATCTTTGAACCGTTATTTTCTTTGGTTTGATGTACGCGAGCGAGAATGAAAATTTTATGGGTAACAATAATATTTTCTAAGTTTGTAATTGTGTTGATATTACACAAAGAAATATGTTATGTAAAACTGCTCGTGTCTGTGAGAGTGTTAGAAACTTATTAATGAAAAGATAACTAGTTAGAAATTTACGAAGCGTATTTTAGTCATTCTTTTTTTCTTTTTTTTATTGCAAGTATTCCTTAATAATGTGATGAATTTGTTCTTTTCGTTTAAAATAAGAGATTAGTCAGAAGAATCATCAGCCTTCAACTAAACAAACTAAACAAATGAATAAGTAAATAAACTAAGATTAAGTTCATTCATCACGCCTCATCTCAACCAATAGAAACAAAGCTAGGAAAGGAAGAGCACGTGATTGGCAGGCTGTCTAGTGTCTACTCACTCGTCCTCCGCCTCGTCCTCGTAGTAGTAATAGTCCTCGAAGGCGCCGCTAGGTGTCACGCCGTAGAAGTCTCGTTCATGCTGGAGAGAGGAGAGAGGGAGAGAGAAAGTTGAGACGGCCATCTTGTACGTAGAGAAGGAGGACGAGGAGAGGAGGAGAATGTGATGATGAAGTGTTGGTGAAGAGAATAGCAAACAGTGGAAGGAAGGAAGGAAGGAAGTGGAAGGAAGAAAAGCTATACATGGAAGAGAAAAGGTGATTAACAGAGGGAAAGATTAGAGAGAAAGGAAGGAATAAGTGAAAATGAAAGGATGAGAAGGAGAGACTGAAGGAAGGTTGGAAGATAATGAAAATGAATACAAGGAAGGAGGTGAAGGAAAAAATAAGGGGAAGTAGAAGGAAAGTAAAAGGAAAAATATTAAGTAGGCAAAAATATAAAATGAACATGATAGGCTGAATAATGAAAAAAAGACTTATTAACCAAATTTTCTAAACAACAAAACTCACAAACTACGCTTTTTGGAAACTATTTCAACTTTAAATGTGAAGCAAAATGAGTATATTTTTCCGGTACGTTTTAATAATAGAGCTGAAAAATTACAAAACTGTATTAATTAGCGGTGTCAACTGGAGAGAGAGAGAGAGAGAGAGAGAGAGAGAGAGAGAGAGAGAGAGAGAGAGAGAGACTTATTGACTGGGTGTGTGTGTGTGTGTGTGTGTGTGTGTGTGATGCGAGTTTTAATTTCCCTTGAGCCTGTGACCATTTTTATATTTGTTTATTTCTGTATATATTTTTCCTTCCCAGTACTCCGACACATATCACCTGTAAGACATTTATTCCTTTTCTTTTTGGCTAACTCTTTCAGACCTGCATTGGGAACCTTTTTTTTTTTTCGTTTCATGTTGCTCTCTGCCAGCTTTCCCTTCTTATATAAAAAAAAAAATAACATAACACACTCATCCTAACACGTGACCTGCTGACCTGCTGACCTGCTGACCTCCTGACCTGCTATAAACAAAATAAATGAAAATCTTAATAAAACGGCAATTCGATAAGAAATAGAGACATTTTTTTTCTTTTTTTCTGATGTCACTTTTTTTCCTATTTTATATGATTTGTTATTGCATGTACGTATACTTCCTGTTCTTTTATTTGTTTTTTTGTTTATTTCCTTCTTTTACTAGCTTAGGTTTTATATTTTCCACTAATTTGATGTTTTTTTCTTTTACCTTCATTTCCTATAGTTTTTATATTAATTCATATTTGATCATGGTTTGCATTTTTTTTCTCTGTCGTTTTCTTCTTTCTTAAAATTTAATCCGTATCAACGTATAGTGACATTCTGGCTGTGTTGTATTTTTCCATTTTTTAACGCACTGTACTTCACATATTGCCTTTATACACACCATCTTTTATTGTGTCTCCTTTCTTTTTCACTCACTTCTTTACTCTATGCTCTATGGAGATTCTACTAAGATTCTACCCGTATTGTTACTAAAAACGTAACTTCCAACTGAAACTAAATATCATTCTTTCTTATTTCAATGTCACCTTTACAGATAAACAAAAAAAATATAAAAAAGAATGCTTGCAAGGTGTTTGTGTTTATCTGCCAGTGTTTGCTTGAGCTTGTTTGTTGAGCTTTGAGATGGAGAAAGAGGGAAGATTGAGGGCGGTGTTGGATAAAGAGGGCATGCATACGTGTGGTTGTCAAGGGGGGCGGTATCCTCGTTGCTTAGGAGATGTCATGCAGGGGGCGTTCTGGCGGTGATGACCTGAGAGTGTATGGAGCCGTGTGGTTCAGTCAGTCAGTAAGTCAGTTATTGGTTCAGTTACACCTTTATTCCGCTAGTAACTACGTCCGTTAGTCAGTTAGGCAGTCAGTCAGTCAGTCAGTCAGTCAGTCAGTCAGTCAGTTAGTCAGGCAGATATAGATACAGAAAGCTAGAGTTAGTTGAGTGAGTCAGTGAGTGAGTCAGTCAAGTTATAGACTACTTTGTGAATGAATAGATGAGTGAGACAGTTAGTAAATGAGTGAATGAGTGAGTGTGCATGAATCAGTCAGTCAGTTAGTCAGTCAGTCAGTCAGTCAGTCAGTCAGCTTACCTGTGTAGAGACGTTTCGTAACTGTGTGTGTCGGCTGTCAAAGAAGACTGAGGAGAAGGAGGAAGAGGAGGTGGGGGAGAAGGAGGAAGAGGAGGAGGAGGAGGAGGAGGAGGAGGAGAAGATCCGTCATCCTCCCCTTCCCAGTGGGGAGTATCAGGGAAGGCGTCTCTTGTGTTCATGGGGAGGAGGAGGAGGTGGAGGAGGGAGCTCGAGGGCTGAAGATGGAAAGTGGAGGAGGAGGTGGAGGAGTTTGAAGTGAATGTGGAGGTAGTCTGGCTGTCATTCGTCTTGGTTTGTACGGTCTGAAGTTCTGGCTCTGAGGTGGAGGAAGTGGAGGAGGTGGAGGAGGTGGAGGAAATGGGGGAAGTGGAATAGATGGAGCTTGTAGTGGAGGTGAAATTGGCCTGGTTATCAATATTTTGTGAAGTCTGGAATTCTGGATTTGAGGTGGAGGAATTGGAGGAGGTGGAAGAGGAGAAAGAGGAGGTGGAGGAGGAAGGGGATCTCAGGAAAATCTTGGAGGATGAAAGGAAATTTTGTGATGGATCAGAGTGGATGTAATACGATGCGAGGTTGTATCCCGTGGTGGTTGTAGGTGGAGGTGTTGTGGAGGTGGAGGTGGAGGTGGTGGTGGAGATGGAGATGGCGCTGGACGTGGAAGAAGTGAAATCTGTATCATCAACAAGTGGATATGTGGAATTGGAGGAATTACGACAGGGAGAAATAGAAGGAGGGAGAGATGGAAGAGGAGGAGGAGGAGAAAGGAGAATGGAAGAGAGACGTTGAATGAAAGAGGACGAGGAATGCTGAGAGGGGGAGAGAGGGAGAGGAGGCGTGATGGAGGTGTGAGGAAAGAGGGAGACACGTGGAGTGAACGTAGAAGGATGAGAAGGAGAAGGAGGAGGAGAAGGACTTTTAGGAGGAAAGGTAGGAGGAAGAGGAGGAAAGGTTGAAGAAGGAGGAGGAGAGGAAAGAAGGGAAGGAGAAGGAATATTTGAAGGAAAACGGAAAGAGGTCTTGCGAGGATGAGAGGGAAAGATAAACCTGGAGGAGGAGGAGGAGGAGGAGGAGGAAGAAGGTAAAGAAACGACACGTGGATGAGGAAAAGGATGCTTATTTTGGGATGCTGTTGGGAGAGAAGAAGAAAGAGGAGGAGGAGGAGGAGGGAAGTAAGATGACACCGTTCCTTCTCCCTCCACTTTCTCCTTTACTGCCACCCGTGTGGAGGGAGGTGGATCAGGTGGAGAATGGGGCCCTCCACTTCTCTCCCTTTTGGTGGAATCTTGTGGATAAATGGATGGTGGATCAGCGAATGGATTATAGGCAAACACTTTTCCCAAATCCAAGTAATATTTCTTCCACAATAAGGTGGATAACTCCTTGGATATGTCCTTTGACTTGGGTGGAGGAGTGGAGGAGTGCGGGTAGGATGTGGAGGGTGTAGGGGTGTGATGTGGATGTACTCTTGTGGATGAGGATATCGGATGGATCGTAGTGGATGGTACATATGGGTGGGGAGTGTACGGTGGATAGGAATGTGGATGAGGATGTGGAGCAATGGTGGATGGATGAGAGCTATATGTAGTTGGGTGATAAAGATGTGGATAAACGCCTGGGGGAGGTGGAGGATGAGTAGGTGGAGGATGTGGAGTAGATGGATAATGGTAAAAAGAGTGGATGGATAAACTTGAGTGTAGGATAAAGGTGGATAAGAATAGGCAGGTGTGGATAACTGGGGATATGACGTTGGATGTGGATAGTGTGGAACATATGGATGTGGACGAATGTGGAGTGGATCAGAGTAGACATGTTGAGCTGAATGTGGAGGGTACTGAGATGGATAATAATGTGGATGTCGAGTTGTATGTGGATAATACGGCGTTGTGTGTGGGTGTGGATAAGTGGAAAGTGGATGGGGAGTGGACTGAACAAGTGGAGAAGGAGTGGAGACAGTAGCATGGACTGGAAGTAGATAGGAGGTGGAGTGTGGAGGTGGATGAGGAGTGGTATGTGGATGAAGCAGTCGAGGTGGATGAGATGGAACCTTGGGTGGATGACGGGCCGGTGGTTTAGACGTAACATGCCGTGGTGGAGACGATGTGGATGGCCTGTGATGTGGAAGCCGTGTGGATGAACTATGTGGATGATGTGGATGCTTTTTTATAGGCTTAGCACTGCGATAGATGGATGAGTCATGTGGATTTCGTGTATACATGAATGAAGGCAAATGTGGATGTCTGAAATTATGTCCATGTTTTGAAAAAGTGGACTTGGGTGGAATTTTCGAATGTGGATGAGTAGAAAGTGGATGAAGTGGATGAGGACGCGGTGAATATCCATGATGCGGATGAGGAGATGCAGATGTGGACTTTGGATGTGGACGAGAAGTACTTGGTGGATTTGTGGTGGATGTAGGTGGATGAGACTTCTTGGTGGAGGTGAGAGAGTGGTACGGAAGTGGATGTGGATAATAACGGAGAAGGTGGACTGGAAAAGGCGTTGTGGATGTAAATTTCACTTGAGATGATGGAGGAGGTGGAGGAGAAGGTGGAGGGGATTTAGTTGGTGGTGGAGGAGGAGGAGGAGGAGGAGGAGGAGGAGGAGGAGGAGGAGGAGGTGGAGAAGGAGTAGGAGGATGTGGAGGTTTTGACGTTACTGGCTGTAAGTGGAGATGATGAATGGTGGTGACTTGGGGTGGATGAGGTGGAGGTGAATGTGGAGGGCGTGGAGTGGAGATTAACTTTCGCGGTCTTTTGAAGCGTGGTCGGTGTGGATGAGGTGGATGTGGAAATTGCAGGGAGTGGAGGATATGGTGGAGGTGACGTGGAAGGCTAGTGGAGTGACGGTGAGGAGGAAGAGGAGGTGGAGGAGAAACTGGAGGAGCAAGAGGGAGCGAAAGAGAAGGAGGAGGAGGAGGAGGAGGAGGAGGAGGAGGAGGAGGAGGAGGAGGAGGAGGAGGAGGAGGAGGAGGAGGTGGATGTGTAGCTTCAGGAGGAGGAGGAGGAGGAGGAGGAGTGGGTTTATGAATAGGTGAAGGTGAGGGTGTTATTGCAGGAGGAGGAGGAGGAGGAGGAGGAGGAGGAGGTGGTGGAGGAGGTCCAGTTTGTTGTCCTGTTATGGCTTTATGCACAACTCTCAATCCATTAATCTCCTCCCTTTGTGTAAGTGGAGGTGACGTGTGGCTGGATGGAGAAAGCAGGTGGAGTGGATGGATGGCAGGTGGACGTGACTTAAGCTTCAGTGGAGGCGGTGGGTGTGAGCTGATAGTGATGGCAGTGGATGGGAAGGTGTGAGTTCTGTAATGTGGAGTGGTTCCTCTGTACGTGGATGGAGGTGGAAGAGTGGTGCTGAAAGGAATGGATGTGGTGGAGGTGGAGGAGGAGGAAGGGGAGGCAGCCTGGTGGAGGATGCCCGGAGAGTGAGAAGTGGATGATTTTTTGGTGGGGTGTGACAAGATTTTGGCGTTATCTGGGTGGATGTGGAGGTGGATTTGAACATTTTGGGACTGTTCCGCTTGCTGTTGCTCAGGGAGGCGAACCACTGTCTCCTTGTACGTCACTGGAGGAGGGGGGAGGAGGAGGAGGAGGAGGAGGAGGAGGTGGTGGTTGTGGTGGTGGTGGTGGATTTGTTGTTGACGGTGTTTGAAATTTAGATGACAAGAGAGCCTTCAAAACAGACAATGACGGTAATGGAGGAGGAGGAGGAGGAGGAGGAGGAGGAGGAGAGGAGGAAGACAACTGGAGAAGAAGGGATTCCAGTACAGACAGCTGTGATGGTGTCTGTGTTCGTGGTGGCGTTGTGGTTGTGAGGCGTGGGCGTGATGGAAGGCGTGGGCGGGGCCGTGTTGGTATGGAAGGGGGAGGAGGACGGCGACGAGGAGGTGGAGGAGTGGGAGGAGGATCGTGTGAATCATGACAAGGGCGAGGCAGAGGGATACTTACTGAGCCAGGGGTGACGGGTGGAGGAGGAGCAGGAGTGGTAGTGGTAGGAGGAAGAGGAGGAGGAGGAGGGGGAGTTGAAGATGGAAGAGATTGAGAGATGGCGCGTGGTCGTGACGTCAGTTTCTCAGGGGGCGCCTTGCCGTGCCCCCCGAGACGGTAGCTGACTTCAAGGCCTCCCCCGAGCTGTCTGGTCCTGCTGCGCGTGTTGCCTCGCCAGCTGGGGGCTCGGGGGCGCTGCTGTGGCCTGACGGTGCTTCTGACGGGGCTGACGCTGCCTCCTGAAGTACCTGTGCCTCTGGAGGGCGTCACGTAGGGAAGTCCCGCAGCACTAGTGGGTGGACGTGGTCCTCCTGGTGAACCAAACGAGCTTCTGACGTTACCTATTGCTGCGACGCCTTCAGGACGGGAGTAAGAGACGTCAGGAGGCAGTGGAGGGACGTATTCCTCTGCTTGGGGTGTCACGGGTTCTGCTTGCGCCTGCTGCCGTGGTCTGGGTCGTTGCTTTCGCCGCCTGTGCTTGGGGCGTCCCTGCTGGTGTGTGAGGGGAAGCCCAGCAGAAGAAACGACTGGTGTGTGGACGGGGCTGCCTACGCTGGGAGGCGGGGCTGGGGGAGCTGTTATTTTGCCGTCCTGGAGGTGAGGGAAGAGAAGTAGTGTTCATTCCACATCCATTCTTTTCCTGCTGTCTGCTCTCTTGGCATCCAATTCTACTACTGTACTTATTTTTCCCAGTGGTGTCTGTTACTGCAGCATTCAGTCTTCCTCACCTTGTTTCTACCACCTCAGCTTTAATCTTTCCTCCTTCTGAAGTATATATATCTCTCTCTTCTACAAGATTAAACATGTTAGTACTTTTCAGTCTCGTACATCCCTACCTCATTGCACACTATTGCTTTTTTTTTTTCAGTATTTTTATCTTATTTTCTGACCATTTATCCATCCAGAACTCCTCGTCTTTGTCACCTTGTCATTTTGTCCTTCCTTACCTGTGATCAGTCATTCAGTCAGGTAAACATAGTTGATTCGTTCATTTCTTCATTCAGTCAATTGTTCTACCAGTTGATGAATTATTCGGCCAGTTCGTCTCTTAATGAATAATATAACTAGTCAATCAGTCAGTCATTTTGTCAGGTAGTCATTCTTTCAGTAAATATGTTCATAAATTGTTAAATAATCCAGTCAGCCAGTCAGTCATTCAATCCATCAATTAGTCATTCAGTCAGCCAGTCAGTCATTCAATCCACCAATCAGTCAGTCAGGTAGCTAATCAGACACTCAATCCACCAACCAATCAGTTAGTCAGCCAGTCAGTCATTCAATCCACCGACCAATCACTCAGCTGGTCAATAAGTTAATAAATCAGTCAATCAGTCATTCACTCAGCCACTCATCCAGTCATCACTCACCTTAAAGAAATCCTGATTAATGTCAAAGAATTCAGGTGAACGCGGGCAGTCCACGTTGTACCACCAGTCACACACGATGTACTTCTGGTTGAATATGGTTCCTTTCGGGCACAGGAAGTCGTGTTGCGCGTTACCTGGCTCGCATACGTGAAAAACCTGTTGTGAGCCGAGTAGAGGCAGAAGAGAGAGGGAGAGGGAGAGGTTTGTTATTATTGAGGTGTTCCGTTTTCTTTCCTTATCTCTTATCTCTTTTGTTGTCTTGTTTTTGTTTAAGATTATTGTTATGAGTGGAGATTTTTTAACGTCTCTTATCACTCAGTTGTTAAAAGGAGTATTTCTATTTTAGTGTTGATGGCAGTGTTGTAAATCATTGTTATTAGTGTTACTGATTGTTGTGTTTCCTGTTGCTGCTGTTACTGTTTTCCCGCTCAATCAAACTCATTTGTTAAAAAAAGAAAAATAAATTACAGACGCATTTCCCAAAACTCTGAATGAACGCAGGAGACACTGACGGAAAAAAAATCCCATACAAGGAAGCATATTGACTTTGGCGTGAAACAAAGCAAAACCTAACCCACCATCAGAAGAGAAAACAAAAAAATATACAGAGAGAGAGAGAGAGAGAGAGAGTCAGGAAAGGTACATTTATCTTTTGTGGACTTTAAACACTGTGAACTGAAGTGGACGCAGCGAACCTTCTGATGTTTTGTGGTGAATGGCAAGTGGAGAGATCAAGTGTAGGGAGGAATGACTTATTTTTTCCCAACCTGTGTGTTTATCAAGGCCCTGAATACAGTCTTAATTGTAATTGTAATTGTACTGTAATTTGCTATTCATTTTGTACTGTAAACTAAGCAATTATTCTTTAGGTTCTTTTCTTCACTGTCTTTTCTTTTTTTCTTCTTTGTATCCCTCCTTTACCTTCCTATTCTTTCTCACCCCTCCTTCTCTTCATTTATTTCATTCGTCATTCTTTTCACGGTTTCCTTTTTTTCTCCCATTTATTTCCATCTCCTTTTTCATGCTTTTATTTCTCTCTGTTCTCATTCACTTTCCTTTACTTCTTGTCTACCAATCTTTTCTTTTCTATCTCTGGTTTTCCTTTTTAACTCCTTTCCTCTCCATTTCCACAATAGCTCCTTTTATATATTCTCTTATTTTTTTTCATCTTTTTTTCTATCATATATTTGTCTTCTCTCCTTCAACCAATCAACAAATTACATTCACTTGACACCTTTTCGCTTTCTCCATCACTTATCATTACCTTCCTTACCTGAATTAATCAATATCAATCAATTCCCTCACCTGACACCTGTTACTTTTCTTTCTTTATTTTCTTGTAACCCTTAGTCACGTAACCAAATCGTCTCGCACCTCAGACCTGTTATCTTTTTTATGATGTTATGATATGCCTTTTCCTTTCTAACTTACATCAATTAGTCATTCAATTAATTCACCTCACACCTGGTACCTTTCTTTATGATCTACTTACTACCTTTTCCCTCTTTCAACCAATCAGTCATGTAACCTAACCAACCACTCAATTCTCACTCTCCTTTCCCCTTCTTACTTAAACCAATCAGATCATCTAAACAACCAGTCTATGAACTCCCTCTTACCTGGCACCTGGTCTCAAGATCGGCGTAGTATCCCAGCTCGCGCCCCTCACACCTGAATGAGGTTCTGGGAAGAGAGGTAAGGGCCGGGAAGTCCACTCCTGCTGCACCTGAGGAAAGGGAGGGAAGGAAGTGCGGGGATGAAGTCTATAGGAGCTGGAAGAGGTGAAGTGGAGGGATAAAAAGTAAGGGTTTAAAAGAAGAAAGGGTGGAAATATAATGAATAAGAAACAAATGGATAAAAAGAAATT